>NW_010236608.1:0-9423 GCF_000690775.1 Eurypyga helias
AAACCTTTCTGGGATTCTATGAATGTACCCTAAAATACACTATGTCCACTGCTTTGTTCACGTTTCTGTAAGCATGCTCTTGAATTAAGCCAAATCTGTGTAGCCCTGCACTTGCCTGACGCTATTTAACAGCCTGTGTGCATTTAATAGTTAATTCTGGATAGCACATCAGAGACACTTGCAAACTCTCTTGGCTTCAGTTGGCACAATTCTTGTCATTTTAGTGAAAGTACAAAATGGAAGGTGAAACATTTCCTTCTGTTTAACGTGCTTTAGCTACAGGTGTTTCCTTTTAACTCTGTATACGTTAAAGAAGCGGCTAAAGTATTTAAGCATCCACATACCCTTTTCCTCTGGCAGTTGCTGCAGTGTTGCTTAGTGTCCTGGGAGTCCCCGTGAAGCATTTCTGGTAGGACAAGTAGTAGTGGGTTAATGTGTGTGTTGTGAAAGGAGGCTGCATGTGGCTCCTTCCATGGGCCGAGAACGTGGGAGCTGGGAATAGGAGATGCTTCTTCAGCATTTTCTCCTACCTTTGCTATAAAGAATCAACAGCAAAGGAGAGAAGCAAATAATGAAAATAGCAGTAACACTGATACGGCATCGGGAAATTCAGACTGATGGTACAACGTTCTGCCTATTTTCAGCCCTCTGAAGTGCTTAATCACCACTGAGGAAAAATTAGAAGTATGATTCAATATTTCAGCTGGGAGCATGAAATCCGATCTCTAATAAATGAATCTGTGGTAAACTTATCTACAAACACAGACAGAGGAAGACTGGAATTATTAGATTTATCCCAATATCCCAAGTTCTTTGTCTTACCCCAAACAGCTCTCTCAAAGGCTCCTAATGGGAGACAGTAATGCGATTGCTGGTTGTATTATGGAAAATCCCTTGTTGTGCAGCTTGAGGCATGCTAGTGCATGTCTGTGTTGAAATTTCCCCATCTTCAAACACAGGGATAAATATTTATTTAGGGTCATTATAAAGCTTAATGCTTTTTTTTTTTTTTTTGGATGGTTAAAAAGGTGGTGGTATAATCACTGCAACTTACCCTTGTGACTTATGTGTACGAGGAATGCTCTTTCAATTTAGCTTTATTATCTCTGTGGGGTTAATTAACTGTAGGTCGTAGGAGCATAGTTTTTCTTAGAGAAAAACAAGCAACGCCTGTCAGAGAAAAACACACACAGTTCTTTGGAGAATGTGAGAAATGTCTTAGGATTTTCCACAAGTGAAGAGTTTCCTTTATCCTGTTCACTAATAGTACTGTCTGTGCTTGGTACAACTACCTTTTGCTACGGGTAGTACTAATCAGTGTCTTACAAAGCATTTTCAAGTCTATTTATTTTTTTTCCTGGGACTGTGCTTTCTTTTCTCACCCCTTTTTCAGTTGCAACTTACTGTTTTCAGGAAAGAACAGTGTGTGGTTCTGATGTTGGCAGCCCATCAAAGCAAGCCCTTGATTTTCTTCAGAAGATTATCTGCCTGATGCAGTGTTGTAAAGGCATTTCTGGAGCTGTCCTACCAAATGCCGTGATCCTGCCTTAAACAGATCCTCATGCTCTGTCATAGAAAGATGTATTTTATTTAAAATGAACTTAAAGGAACAGAAAATGTTTAATCCCCAGCATTGTTGCTTGTTTCCAACACAATAAATTTGCAAGTGCTACCACATTAAATTACATATTAATGCCTGCTACATGACGGTGCAATCAGTATGTGTTTTGTTGTCTTCAGAGAAGTCTTGAAGGTATGTTAAATTAATGATGTGTAGCACCGGGTTGTTTCTGTGGGTCTTTGTCATTCTGTACAGACTTTCTACGTGGGTAGAATCCACATGTGACTTTGAACTCTTGAACATGTTGTAGAGCTGTGGAGTGGGCATATAAAGGAGCTTTCCCTCTTGTTTTTCTTATCTGGTATGCGGAATCCGCTGAGATATTTCTGGACCTGGAGTCCAGATTTCCCATGTTGGATCTCAAGAACACTTGCCAGTCCTGACATTTATCCAGAGTCTTCTCTGAAAGTACCAGACTTCACTAGAAAAGAAAGATAGTTTGAATCTATAATATAGAAATATGTGTTTTCATAAACAGAAAAAGGAAGTGAAGGCAATAGTTACTCTGTTCTAGAGGGAATTTTTTGTGGGGAAAATCTCCAAGTTTGGCATTTCTTGAGTTTTGATTCCTAAAAATGCAGCGTAGTCAAACAGTGGTAGCTTCACCGAGGTGGGTCTTCTTCATGTGTGAAGTTATGAGAGTGCAAAGTAACCTTTTCTGAAGAATAATGATTTTATGATATATCTTCTTGTCTGAGAGATGGTATTTTTTCCCCTCCAATATTATACCATCTACAGTTGAGAAAAAATTATTTGTCTCATAAAAATTTCCAGGAAACTTAGTTTCTAAGTCAAAAAAGTAGTAAGGTACTATGCATTGGCTTCAGAAAGCCTGTCATGGGAGCATGTAGTGGCAACTGTATTTTAATTTCTGATGCTAAACTGATCTTTTAAAGTACTGGAGTTCACTGCTGCTTGGTACCAGCTCTGATCTCTGGACAGCCAAAGGTTCACCACTTCTCCATCAAGGGGCATCTTCCCCCACCCTGTGATCAGAGGTGTCTGCGAAGAGGAGATGCCTGCAGTTCGGTTCTGTGATTCATGTACGACTTGCCATGAGTTTGGGCTGGGGCTGCGAGGAAGAAAGAACAGCAGTGATGTCTCTGGACAAAATTAGTAGTTCTCTTTGGCTGGATTGGCCTATGGGAAGAGGTTTCTCAGCCCTGGGTTTGAAGGCATGATAGTGCAAAAAATGTGCAGCTAAGCCAGATAAGTTTAGGTGATATGTCTTGGATGGCAGATGTTTCTGTTTGAGTCTTCATACAGCTTTGTCCTTCCAAGAAAAGGAGTAGTCTTCCCTTTGTTCACAGTTCGACGTGCCCAAAACTTGGTCGCCTGTAAACCAGGCAGCGTAATTTTTCTCAGCAGTGGTGCTGAGTGGCCAGTTTTACCGCTGGTGGTAGCTTTGGGAGACAACCACAGTATTTGTGAGGACTGTTGCGTGTTTTGATGGTGACTGTGCAGGAGAACTGAGTTTCAAATGAATTTTGTCTGTGGTAAGTTGTTACTGTGATGGTCTCAGTTGTGCTATAAGTAAACATGGCAATTACTTTGAAGAATGGTTTTGTGACGCGCTTTGTGGAATTGCCAAGACCTTGTGATCCCCGTTGTTTAAAGTGTTAGTTTCAGATAGACTGATGTGGTGGTTTTGCTGGGTATTTTGAGGAATCTTAAATTTAATGATGCTCTCTGTATATAGATTTCTCTTTTCTCACTTGCATCTCCAAGTGGTAACATCAAAAGAGTCATGGGCACCTGGTTAAGGTAAAAATCAGCACTCACAACACTTTTCATCTTCCCTCTTGTGCTACCCTCTTTGTTTTGTTTCTGTTGCATATTGTTGTAGGAGTTGGAGAATACAGTGCATCATCTAAATAAGATGTGTTGGGTGAGCCTTGAATGACCACACTGTGCATCCCATTATTTATTTTTTAAAAAATGTTTTGTTGTCCAGTAGTTATTAACCATATTCATAAAGCAATGACCTGTTCTGGTTCAGGCTGAGAATAGCAGGCACTCTCTCTTAAATGGCTTTAGGTCAAAACTTAATTTTCTAGGACTTTGCTCATTTATAGACAAGCACCAAAAATCTCACTATCAGACTGGACGAGCTACATTCACTTGGAGGGAAGCTGTATTCTCTATCCTAATTCCTGTTAAAACCCCACCCAACCCCAGGTTATTTTCTATGCTTAGCTTGTAAGGAATCACAGCTTTGGAAGGACTTTGCTTAGATAATGCCTTGCTTTCATCGCCCACCACATATCTCATTTCTGGTTGGAATTTATTACATAGAATCAGAGAATGGTTTGGGTGGGAAGGGACCTTAAAGATCATCTAGTTCCACCCCCCCTGCCATGGGCAGGGACACCTTCCACTAGACCAGGTTGCTCCAAGCCTCATCCAGCCTGGCCTTGAACACTTCCAGGGATGGGGCATCCACAGCTTCTCTGGGCAACCTGTTCCAGTGCTTCACCACCTTTTCCATGAAGCACTTCTTCCTGATATGTCATCTAAACCTCCCCACCTTTAATTTAAACCCGTTCCCCCTTGTCCTGTCACTACAGGCCCTTGTAAAAAGTCCTCTCCCAGCTTCCTTGTAGCCCCTTCAGGTACTGGAAGGCTGCAATAAGGTCTCCCCGGAGCCTTCTCTTCTCCAGGCTTAACAAGCCCAATTCTCTCAGCCTTTCATCATAGCAGAGGTGCTCCAGCCCTCTGAGCATCTTCGTGGCCTCCTCTGGACTCGCTCCAAGTGGTCAATATCCTTCTGATATTGAGGGCTCCACAGCTGGACGCAGCACTCCAGGTGGGGTCTCACCAGAGCAGAGTACAGGGGCAGAATCCCCTCCCTCGACCTGCTGGCCACACTTCTCTGGATACAGCCCAGGATACGGTTGGCTTTCTGGGCTGCCAGCGCACACTGCTGGCTCATGTTCAGTTTTTCGTCCACCAGTCCCCCCAAGTCCTTCTCCTCGGAGCTGGTCTCTATCCACTCTCCACCCAGCCTGTACTTGTGCTTGGGATTGCCCCGACCCAGGTGCAGGACCTTGCACTTGGCCTTGTTGAACTCCTTGTTGAACTTGTGAATAGAAGTGCCATGTCTCCCGGGGCATCCCCCGGCTTTCATAATGGCTAAGTACTCCACAGTGCAATTATCCACTACACAAACACTGAAATATAAGCAATTTGTTCTTGTCAAAGAGGGATCAAAACGCCAAGTTCTCAGACCTGCATCTTGTCATGTTTAGTGCTGCTTCCCTTCTCTCACAGAGGCTCTCTGGAAATGCAGAGAAATTGAACCAGCCACAGTTTATCGCCACATCATTTTGATGAGGTTACATGAACATGCAACAGTGAGGAGCACTCGGCCTACAGCTTTTTGACTGATGCTAAACTGGAAGCACATACATAAGGCCGAACTACAAAGCAAATCTGCCTGAACCCCTGTAAGCATCTTAGAGATGAGTAAGACAGCTAGAGGTAATTTAGAAAATGCATTCAATGCAGTTGGGCTAGATGATTGTTGTAGGCCCCTTCCAACTGAACTATGCTGTACTATTGCATTCTATTCTATGTAGATTTTTTTTTTAAATAAATTTATTAATTCATTTGCTCTGCAAATGAGGGGAGTCCTGGTGGACAACAGGTGACCATGAGCCAGCAATGTGCCCTTGTGCCCAGGAATACCAGTGGTATCCTGGGGTGCATGAAAAGCAGCATGGCCAACAGGTTGAGGGAGGTTATCCTCCCATTCTGCTCTGCCCTGGCGAGGTCACATCTGGAGTAGTGTGTCGAGTTCTGGGCTCGCCAGTTCAAGAAGGACAGGGAACTACTGGAGAGAGTCCAGTGGAGGGCTACAAGGATGATCAAGTGGATGGAGCACCTCTCCTGTGAGAGAAGTCTGAGAGAACTTGGTCTGTTTATCTTGGAGAAGACTGAGACAGGATCTTTTCAATGCTTATAAATGTCTAAACGGCACGTGTCAAGAGGATGAGGCCAGACTCTTTTCAGTGGTGCCCAGCGGCAAGACAAGGGGCAACAGGCACAAACTGGAATGCAGGAAATTTCATCTCAACATGAGGAAAAACTCCTTCACTGTGAGGGTAACAGAGCACTGGAATAGGCTGCCCAGAGAGGTTGTGGACTCTTCTTCTCTGGAGATATTCAAAACCCCACTGGATGTGTTCCTGTCCAACCTGGTCTAGGTGAACCTGCCTTGGCAGGGGGAGTTGGACTAGTTGATCTCCAAAGGTCCCTTTCTAACCCCTAGCATCCTGTGATTCTGTAATTCATCCGAAAGATTTAGTTCTCTGCATTGGTCTTAAAAAGTTCTACTGCCCCAATAGTTAAAACAGTATAATTATTCATTCCAAAATCAACACACACATCTATACTTAAAATAAAAATAATCAATCATTAGGAAATGCTGGCATGTCCTATTTTTAAAAAAAATCACTTCTATCACCTTGGAATTTTACCCGGTGATCACAAAGTGAGATAATTGCTCAGAGGAACTGAATATAAATACTATCATTTGTAACATTAAATGGGGCTGTGAATACTAATACGTGAAACAAAGCCTGCCCAGCTGACAGCTTGCAAGATACATCTGGCCTCGAGGAAAATTTTCCACTATTGTATAAAATTTTACATCCCATCTGACAACGGGCCTTAGTGTAAATGGTACTGATGTCATCCACTCCCAATTGCCAAGAAGTTGAAAAGTCTTGCATTAGATTTACAAATTGTTTATTCTTACAAATGACAGAGGCCAAGACACACTTCTGGCCCTATAAATCCTTATGTGATGCCCACGTCTAAGCAGAGGACAGGAAAGTAAGTGAAGACATACCTGAAGTCTCACTCGCATGTGCAGTGAGCATGACTGAACTTCTGCCCGCCAATTCTCCTTGCACTTGCTTTTATCTATTATGTGAGGGGTATGAAGCATGCACAGATGTCATTATGTGTCCTTGGCATACCAGCTACTAATAGAATATTTTGTATAATTATATTGCAGCATTCTACAAAACGCATTGGGTTTTGCAATTCTAAAAAAAAAAAGAATAATCATAGTTTTGACTCCATCTTCAAATGTATTTAAATACAGTTTCTAAAGCAATTTGATGATTACAGATGCCAGGCATGCAAAACAAGTGGCTTCCTTTAGCAATTAAATTTTTAAATCGTTAGCCTGTGTGTTTTATCCTACAGGCCCAACTGACGTAAGTAGTCTCAGTCAAGCCCGTGGTATGACAACAGGAATGACTGACTATTAACGTTAAGTAAATCATGCAGGTTAAAAACCTTAAACTGGAGGACGTCTCCATCCTTTTAAGTGTTAAACAACATTATTAATACATGAAGTTAGTATTAAACCTTTTATCTATATTAACAAGGACTTGTAGGTTTTAAAATCAAAATGCTTCTTTTTCCAACTATGTGACTTGGGGATGGTATCCTGTTTAATTTTGTGGGTGTCTTCCATTTATTTCTCCTTGATATTTGAGGTTTTGTTTCGTTGGTTTTGTTAAACACTTTATTTCATAACACACATCCTTTAAGCTGTATACAAAAAAAAAACTTCCAACATCAGTGTGCTGATCATACTTTATTTTATTAAAATAAGTTACAAGACCCCAAATTACTTTCCCATTTAATAGTCAGATGACATAGGCACATTTTTTATTCTGCCTTGCCATTTCACAGTTTTATATAATGTGATATACTATATCCATTATTTTTTTCTATATTTACTTTTAAATAAGAGAATAAAGATGCAGTTGCTGCAGAAAAGCAGTACCTGCTGTACTTCTTGTAGTACAAACTGAAGCACAGCATGTCTAGGTAGCTTTATGGTTATAAAGTGACTGTACATGGAGATCCTCAGGGTCACTGTATTTTCAACACTGTTGGCTTCCTGAAGTCTTCTTGGTATTTGTCAATAATAACAAGCCAACTGCTGTTTTGTAAGCTGTGCAACAAAATCAAGCTTGCTGAACACAATAAAAAGGATTGCTTCTGAAATATTAGTTTAAAATTAAGTAGAGTGATAGCTCAGACAACCTGCTGTCTGCCTTGATATGCCTGCAGCTTCTCAGACACTTCATCTAGTGGTCAGTTGTTAAGGGCAATACAGTAGATGGCTATACGGTTTGGTTTATCATCTTTCTCACTGCTGCTTTTTCAACAAACAGTTTTCTAAAACAGATCAATGCATACCCAAACCAGAGATTTACAGAAGTTTGAGGGATCTATCAAGGTCTGGCAGCTTCCCAAATGATCTCAACACCTCTAATTTCTTAGAAGGAGTTGGACCAAGTGACATTCAGGGCTGAGAAGCAGCAGGTGATTGCCTCTGCTCCTTCTTCCAGGCTGCCTGGAAAGGATGCTAGCGATACAAATTGCCCACCAAAGAATAACTCTGAAGGAAAGCCTCAGTTCTTTGTAATAAAGTGTATTCCTAACTTGAAACCACTGCATTTTCTTGCTTAACATTATTCTTTGGGACAAGAGAGAATTCACCATCCTCTGAATGACATGCTACTATTGAAATGGCATTAGAGGTTTAATTATCTTGGTGTTCATTTTTAAAACTACTTAGATTCCCTGAAATTATACATTATAATCAAAGGAAAATCAGACTCCCCCCTTCACCTTTCCCAGGCACATAAACTGAACTCCAAGCATGCTGCAAGAAGAGAGATTTGGAATTCTCATAGAATGGTTTGGGTTGGCAGGAACCTTAAAGATCATCTAGTTCTAATAAGATCTAAGAAGAATTAGATCTTAGAAAGATAACTTTGAATTTATTCAGGAACTGGGAAAGTCTTTTGTCCTTGGCAGAAGTTTTCATTTGTCTTTCAGAAAGTCTGATGAGCTAAAGAAATCCTTTATCTGCATAAATGATGCGTTCACATGTAAAACGTACTACTTTGCTCTCCTTCTTTGATTAATCCTGAATACTCCCACTCTTCCTTGATTTTGAAGCCCCAGGGATCAGGATGACAACTACAGACATAGTGTTCCTCTAAATCAATTCCTATTTGAATAAGAGCACCTTTTACAGAAAAAAAGCATGCAGTCTCAAAAATTTCCAGTGATGAAAATCTTTGTAAATTGTTACAGTGATCAACCACTCTCACTTCTAAAAATCGTGCCTTATGTTGAATCACAACTTGCCCAACTTTAACTTCCAGTTATTGGTCCCTGCTGTGCCATCTGAAGGCATTTATTCAAGCATTCAGGTTTGCCGTGGTACCACTGAGATCACCACCTTCCCTTTTTTCCATGTTTGTGAAATGTCTAATCCAGGGGCCGACCGCATTTCTCTTCACTGCCGCAGGCACCGCACTGCAGCAAAGGAAGCCAGCAAATTCCAGTGCAGCATAGCCGGCACACACCAGCCGCCATCCCAGTTGTCCCACAGACCCCAGGCTTGCCCAGTGCCTCCATGCTAAGCACCCTGCCTCACAGCTCTCCCATTCTGGTCTATCCCAGCTGCTGGATATTAATAGGGCAGCACGTTTTCACAGAGAAGATGCATGACAATTGCCTGGGAGAGTGCCTGTGGAATACCGCAGCAACAATCAGACTGTTGTTGCCCTGCCTGTGAAGTTGTCTTGAAAATTTTTTAACATACACACCCTACTAACAGTAGAGCTCAAAACTGAGCATTTGCTGCAATAGTAAAAGTCATCTGGAAGAATTATTAACAGAGCTGTGCTTGATGTTCAACACAGCATGTATCATCTAGGGGATGTGGGCATGTGCATTTTGTCACAGAATCACAGAATAGTTTG
>NW_010236609.1:0-3770 GCF_000690775.1 Eurypyga helias
GGTGGCCGCGGGGCGCCCCGCTGCGCACGGAGCCGCCGCCAAGGGGGAGGGGGGCGACACGACACTACACGGGACACCTCCCGCGAGTGCCGGCAGAAGGGATGTTCTGTTGGAAAAGGGAGGGAGAACTGCTTTATTTTAGATGAGCAGGACTTTTCCCTCTTTCTTTATCTCTCTCTCGTTTCTCTTTCTCTCTCTTCTCCCTCTTTTCTCTTTCCTTTTCCACCTTTCCCCTTCTTTCCCTCTCTTCTTTCCCTTTCTCTTTTCTCCTTTTTCTTTCTCTCTCCTCTCGCTCTTTCTCCCTTTTATCTTTGTCTTCTTTTTTCTCTCGTTCCCCTTCCTTCTCTTCTCTCTCTTTCTCACAAAAGTAGACAATTAACGGCTTTTCTTCGAGGAAAGTGTAAATATCAAAGCACAAGCACTACTTAACGCCTGTCGGTTGCAGAGAGAAAGGAGAGCGATAATCTTTCTGCATTCAGAGGTAAAACTCGCCTTGACCTGCAAAGCAGTTCGTCTGAGCCAGCAATGCGAGGAAAAACCCACGCATCGCGCCCGTGGGGGCCAGCGGCTCCCCCCAGCTCTCAAAACCAGCTTGTAAACCCACAGAAACCAGCGACTCGACGGCCACTGAGCTCGAAGACAGGAGCACATCCAAACATGAAAACGTTTCTATTTCTAAAGCGACTCGCCCCAGCAAAGCTCAGAGATTTCCCCGTGAAGCCTTAAGACAAGCCTCAAGCCAGTGCAATACATCCCCCCACCCCCCTTCTCTGCCGCTGATTCCTGTAATATTTAGCAGGATCCTTTTTCAAGGCGATTTTTTTTTCCCCTTCTCACCCTCCTTTTTCCTCCTTTCTACTCCCAATTCTGTACCTTTGAGGTCTATATCTCATCCAGTAGTCCATATCTTTATTTGCCCCAAGTTTAAATATATGTAATAAATACGATACATAAATTTTGCTGGAAATAAAGAATGAAGGGAACTCCCAAACCCCGACTAGTAAAGCCTAATTCAGGACCTGGCCCGTACAGGCTCCAGCCTCTGGCCCCGGGGTCCTCACCCGTTGGCCATGCCCTGCTCCAGCAAGGTGCAAAACACCCCAACACCGAAGCTGTTAAGGGCCTTTCTGGTTTTAGGAAATAACACGTGATGATGAGTTTCGTGTGGGATGGGAGAAGACTGGGAAAACCTGTGCTTTGAGCCCGGTGAAACTCCTTTGTTACCCAAAAGAGGGAATAAAATTATTTAAAATCTACCAGCTATACTTAAAAAAAAAAAAAAAAAATTAAAAAGGGGTGTGTGTGTTGGTTCTGATCACCGGTTATTGTCTTTGATTTGGGTTTTGTTTATATTTTCTTTCCCTCACGGATAAAAAAAAAAAGGTAGTAATTTGACAGTTTCATCAAAATCCTTGAACTTCAGGAAATTGGTTCAGGGGTGGGGGATGGGGAGAGTTGAGATTGCATGGGAAATAACTGGAATTCGAAAAGCCATGCTTAAACTCTGCCAGCTTTTGAAACACGTGGAATATTTAGAGCAGCGTGTCTGCCTTTCCCCTGCACGCTGCTGGCTTGCCATGTAGGGGAGGGTTTACAGAGCAGAGCCTGTGCGTGACAGCGACGAAACAAGTCTCTTTAATAAAAATTTAAAAAAAAAAAAAATCCAGAAAAGGCGAGGGAGGGGGAGTATCACATAATCCCAGTGCCGAAAAGGGATGGTAAACCACACGAATATTACTATAAACCCCTCACTGATCGTTTCTAGCCGAGGGACAGGGGGGTCCAGCCTGGAAGGCATTGCCCAGGAGAAAGAAATGCGGTGCCTTACCTGGACCTCCTCCATCCCTGGGTGTCCAATGCCATGTAGAGAAAGGCTGTCCCCCATGCCGGAGTCAAGGCCATGGTGAGCTGAGTGCAGGAGGACATCTGGCCTCCGTACTGAGTGGTAGTCCCGCCTGGGGTCCAGTCCCGAGAGCTGGGGCAGGGCGGCCCGAGGCTGTGGCAGCAGTGACCCGGTTTCTGATCCCACCTCTTGCCTCTGCCTCTGTCCCCAGGGGTGCTGCTGGGGTTGATGCAAGGGGTTTAGGGAGTAGGGGTCATTGACATGGGAGTAAGGGTCCTGGCTTTGGTGGTAAGGAAGAGGCTGGTAGGGGGGTGGGAAATAAGGCGGCTGGAAATCCGAGGATGGGGTGTGAGAGAGTGGAGGAGCGCTGGAGTAGGGTCCCTGGGAGACGGATCCCAGCTGGGACAGCCTGGAACTGTGGCTGGGCACTCCATCATGCCGGTCCTACAAGCAGAATGAAATAAAGAAAAAAAAAAAAGAAAGAGAGAGGAGGTTTTAGGGGTAAAAAAAAAAAAAGTAAAAGGAGCACAAACCCACCCCAAAATAAAATAAAAATGCAAACAGTTGTAAACTAGGGTTCAGGTGTGTCCCCCCTTCCCCGCCGCAGGTTAGAAATGTTGTAGCGTTTCGCACCCAGATCGTGTCTATTCCCAATAACTATCAAGAGTGGAGAAGGTGGGGGGGCGGTGAGGGAGAAATGTTAAATGTCATAGTTAAAAATGTACGACTGGTGCTCCATATGTGTGTAGGATCTGTGACTTCAGTCCAGTAATACGATTCCCCCTCCATCAGCCCCCCTCATAAACCCAAAAGTTTAATAATAATAATAAAGATCCCCAAACCGCCCATGTTTATAAACAACCCACCCCTTGTCCCTCCTAAAGTTTCCAAACATCTGTTTATTCCCACTGCTGAAGTCCTGAAACCCAAAATCACCAACCCATCTTCACGTGGAAGAGAACGAAAGAAAAGTTTCACTTCTCGGAGGACTCCGAGGGAAGAACTTGTGGACTTGGGGAAAAAAAAAAAAGAAGGCACAACCAAAAAACCCACAACAAAATCAAGGGGGCTCTTTGTATAGAGGGAGTCCACCCCTTAAAAAAAAAAAGGCAAATAAAGTAAAAAGTGAAACATCGGTATTGAACAAATCCAGTCGCTGTGATTTCTGCAGCAACTTCCAGTGTCTTTTGTTTTCTTTCGCAATATTATATTCCAGAGAATGGGGTGAGGGTTAATTGTAATGGAAAGTCTTTGGGGGACGTGTTGGGGAACGTGTTGGGGGTGTGTGGGGGGAGAGTATGTGGAGGTTTCAGAGAAAAGGTGGGAGAGGAGTTTTGTCCAACTCCATCTCCCTGAAGCTGCGAGGCTAAAGTAAACAAGCAAAATATCTATTCCACGCAATGTAGCTCAAACCCCCACAAGCAATGGCACACATGGTTTAAAAAAAAAAAAAAAGGGAAAAAAAGTTTCTCCCCCCCCTGCTCTCCCCCCCAAAACTCCCCCAGCTCAAATCGAGAACACACAATGCAAAAAGGGAGAAGCAGCTGCAAGCCTCCTCCAATTATTGTGCTAAATTACCAAGCCAAAGGCGTTTAAAAAGAGAGAGAGAGGGAGAGAGAGAGACAACAGATCGAGAGAGAGAGAACATGCAAGTCTAGTACAACATGGATCCAAACTCACCATGGCGGAATAGGTGTGGACTAACATCTGGAAATAAAAAAAGTCTTGTAATAGCTAAAAATAAAAGAATGGTGATAATACTAATAATTGGTGGGAAAAAAAAAATATCAAGGAGATCTGCAAAGGGACGTGTTGGACACAGGAGAACAGCTTGAGATATTTCGGAGTCTATCCATCAAAAAAAAAAAAAAAGACCAAAAAAAAAAAAAAAAAACCAACCCCCCCCCCTTAGCCAGGAAAGACAAAG
>NW_010236609.1:3986-5430 GCF_000690775.1 Eurypyga helias
CTTTTTTTTTTCCTCTGTCTCTTTCTTTCTTTTTCTCCTTTGACTTAGCTGCTGCTTCACTTGAGCTCCTAATAACAGATCTGCTGCCTTCCTGGAGACTCCTAATAGCAGATATTCATGACTATTAATATTACACGACTACTTTAAAGGGAGAATGCAGGACCAAATGGAGCGTGAAGCTGGCAGCCAGCTCGAGAGCTCCCCTACTATTGTAAATGACGTTCATTCAGTGGAGAATTACTAGATGTAATCAGACGAGGGGGGCTGGCAGAGGCTGAGTTTGGGGAGAGGGAGAGGGGGGGAAAAAGTTTAGCGAGGAAGAGGCATAACTTCAATTAAGCCGAGCGGAGGAAGATGCGTAAAGTAGGCACTGCTGAGCTGGAGCAAGGAAGTGAGATGAAACAAGGCTAGAGGCGAAGAAGAAGAAAACCCCCCATATTTCCTTTCCTTTTTTTACATTTAATTATACATTCCTAATACAAGAAATTGATTGCCTTGGGTGCTTTTGTTCCTGTAGTGTTGTGGTTATTTTTTTTTTCTTTTTAAACAAATAATGAAGAAAAAAAGGCTTTTTTAATCTTTTTTTTTTTTTCTTTTTTTTTTTTTTTTAAAGCAATGGAAGAGGAACTGTGCAGTCACTATAATATTTACAGCGGAGATTAAGCCCTTCTGGTGCGTGTTACAGATCGTATTCATCCGCGATAGCCAAATAAGTGCTTGAATCTGCGTTAAGTTGGGCTCCACTTTTTCTTCTGAATCCTGTTCCTCCCATCGATAGGAAAAAAAAAACCCAAACCCATATAAATTCCGATTTTCACCCAAATGTAAAATGTATGCAGTGAATTTTAAAGGATAGTAAATTTATAGTTTCGAGGCAAAGCCAGGGGCGATATAAAACCTTTTTGATGTTGCAGGAACCCGTTCAACTGGACTGTCTGCCATTTCTGTTAAAGTTCAACTTACGTTCCTTCCTAAATAGACTCACACTTCCCAGAGCACAACCCCCATCCCCCCCCCGCCCCGCACACACACACACACACACACTTTTGTTTTAAGAACAGATTCCGTTTAAGCGGCTGAGACGCCCCTATCATCTTGTTAATTAGAAATGGGAAAAAGAGAAACACTTTTGGGGTTTTTTTAAGATAAATCTGGATCGCTTCAGCTCTTAAAAAAAACCAACAACAATATTTCTTCTTCTTTTTTTTTTTTTTTTTAAGGCTACACGCTACCAAATGACTTGGAGCGCACCCCCGAGTTAGGGTATACCCTACCCGCAGCCCAATCCCAACCAACCGCTCTCCCAGCTCTGCTTCTCTCCCACGGCAATCGAGAAACACGAGTGTCCGTAAAAAGCACAGAGGCTTAAAAATCCCGGAGAGTGGAAAACTCCCACATCCCCGGCATTCCCCGACCTCGCTGCCCAGGGAGGGGAGATGCCTTG
>NW_010236610.1:0-16901 GCF_000690775.1 Eurypyga helias
CAGAAGCCGGCGGTTGGCTCCGCGCAGCAGAGGAACGAGGGCGGGGGAGCAACAACAAGCTCTCATTGCCCGGCGTTTCACCGTTCCTTGTTTCTGCACGGAACAGTTGTGTCTGAGTAAACGCCTGCTCCTGGTTTGGGTAAGAGGCTGAGATGCCTCGGAGCTGCGTCTGCAGCGGGAGCACAGTTACTCACGGGGCAAGTCTGCTGGCAAACACCCACTCCCAGCCATGGGAATGATGCTGAAGTCACCCAAACCCAGAGAAGGGGAAAGGGGACTAAGATCATCTAGTTCCAACCCCCCTGCCATGGGCAGGGACACCTTCCACTAGACCAGGTTGCTCCAAGCCTCATCCAGCCTAGCCTTGGACACTTCCAGGGATGGGGCATCCACCATTTCTCAACACATATGGTTTCCTCGAGGGGCTAGCAACGGAAAACCACCTCAGACAATGCCATGGTCCTCACCAGGTCTCTGCAGCAGCCCAACACCCAGCCTGATGCTGGTTCAAGCAATACACAGGCTCCTACGGAACAGACGCCACAGCTCGGCACAGCTCCCGATAGCTCCCCGGCCCAGGAATGGGCTCACCTCACCCCACCCTGCTGGAATGGGTGGGAAGATCTTTACCAAAAGCAGCGCTAAAGCTCATTTCATAATACCAGCTGCCCAAGATGCCCTTTTACAGCGAGAGAGCACCCCCAAATTCCCTGGAATCAGCATCTTCAGGGAAATCGGGCCGTGTGCCTGCGTGTTTTGCCTGCCCAGGTTTTGCTGGCGCGGCCACGGGAGACAGGTTTCACACCCAGCGTCTTGGTGCAAAAATAGCTCTGGCAGTGCCACTTCTGCACTGACTGAAGAGTCAAGGTCCTTTGAAATGAGGCTTTGTTCCCATAAGGGCAACAAAAGCTCAGCACACGGCAGCTTGAATTATTAAAGCTCCTTGCTAAATTTTATTCTGTGCCCTCTTTTGAGAGGCAGTCTTCAAGCTGGGGTTTAGGAGAAGATATCTTCGGTAAACAACCTATGGGAACATGTCAGCACCTTTAAATCTTTGCCTGGCAGCCCTCGTTCCACTCGATCTTCATTTCTGAATAGCTGCTGCATATTTTACGTAGGAAATATTTCATTCTGGTGATTGTCTTGGTCTATTACATTTCAGACCATTTCAGGATAACAGCAGACTTAGAGGGGGAAAAATGAAAATCAGTCTGGCTGAAAGACAACTGGGATGGGTAGGGAGCTGGTGCAGGCTGGCACCGCAGGGGAGACCCACGGGCTCCACACACGCCGTGAAGGGCCCAAACCCAGCGATGCCAGCACCAGGAAGGGGCAAAGGGCTGCAGGGGAATTTATTCATGCTGCAAACCCCGATGAAGCCCCCAGGCTCTGCCCCAAACCAGCAGAATCACAGCAATGCTCCAGCTCGGGAGGAAGGAGGGTGGATTTGTGCCACCTTGGAAGAGAAAAGGGGAACCTGGAAACTGGAGATGAGATGTTGGGGAGCTAAGGGGTACCCTGCACTGGTGGGCATGCTCACCAACAACACAGGACTTTTGGGGGATGAGGAAGGTGCCTGAAAAGCTGCACAGAAACAGCCAGACCACGGCATTCCCAGGTTGGCAAATTACGTAGCATCGCCACGTTCGGCTACAGTTTACCAAATGCTTTGTGAGAGACGCACCCTGCGACAGCACATGCATTAATCAGATTCAAGCTCCCTTAAAGTCGGATGCAGGGAGGATCCTGCCACACTCACAGCACCCAGACAGTGATGCACAGCGATGCACAGACCCTTCCCGTCTTTCCTCTTGGCAGGCTGGGAACGCTGCTTCACGAGAGCTTTGATTTCTCTCTGTTTCCAAACCACTGCTGTCTAATATTGATCACAAGATGCAGACATCTGAAGTCTCAGGTGCATTACGACTGGAAGCACGTTGCATTTCAATAATTTACGCCTACGCCTAAAAAAATGCCACAATACATTTGAGAATAACTCGGTGCTTGGCATTCGCTTGGCGTGCCGCCGGCACCAGGAACCGCACTGCGATGTGCAGCAAGATGGGTCTGCAGGCCCCAGGTCTTGCTCTGCCCTTGGTTTTGTCAGGTGCTGGGGGACCCCGGGATGTGTGGGGTGGCACAGCCCTTCTGCCACCGAGAGCAAAAGGAAGAGCAAAGGAAATTCGGAAAGAGAGCTGGGATAACCGGAGTCCATGGGAGAGCTGGAACGCCCTGCGCTGCTGCCTGCAATGGGACAGGCAGGGTTAAAACCATTTCTACCCAGACTCCACACAAATAATTGGATTTTGTACCCCCTCCCCAAACCCAGAGCAACTGGTGGGTCAGCCAGGAGTGCTGACCTGCCCAGGGCGCTGATACAAAACCAAGAGGGATATCGCAGTCCTCAGCCACAACCAGAACAGCAGCTACAGCCCCAAATTAACGCCACCCACACAAAAAACTGTCTTATCACTGCAGAGGCCCTGCCCCTGCAGCGCTGATGTACGTGTTTCCATTGCGAATCTGCAGCTCGGGAGCCGCCTGGCAGTACGCTCCCAGCCCAGTTTTGGGGGTGTCCACCTTCTTCTTGACACATCACCCCCTTTTATTAAGTGATTTCCCCTGTAAAGCCCTGGCCCTTAAGCCCTTAGCGTAAAGTCAGCCCCGTGTGATGGCGAAGGGAGGCTGGTTGCGCACCTGAGGTGGTGGGAGGTGACCCTGCCTGGGCACACCTTCCATGCCACCAAACCTCCCGGTCAGCCCCAGGACCTGCCCGCAGCAGGGTGCCCAGCCCTGTCTGCTGGGCTCCCCTCCGCTCCCTGCACCGTGCCCAGCCTGGCAGCTCCCATCCCACCCACTGCTTGCTCAGACTTTCCATCCTTCTCCTCCATTCCTTTGGCCTTGCCCGTGTCTCACCTTCCACCGAGGCAAATCTGTGCAAAGGTTCCCGAGGTGCCTCTCGGCACTCGCAGCCGCTTTCCCTGCAGACGGGCTGCCTGCCCGCTCCCCGGCACATCTCACAGCCCCCGGGCACATACAGCCAAGCGCTTTGCCACGACTCCTGCTATCGCTTTTGTCCTCGTGAATATTTGAAATCGAACAAGAATACAAACATTTGGATTCCAGACACTTCCCAACCCCGACCTTATTTATCATACTTGGCTTTGCTCCTGGAACCGGGGCCAGAGGAGGCTCCGAGCGATTTAGGTTATTTAACATGCTGTGCAGAGATCAATCTCGCTCTCCCCTCCAGCCACAGGTTTCCCTATGCGGTTTGCTGCACACTTATTATGTCCATCAATATCCAAGTAATTAAAATCCCCCATTATCCAGGTCCTGGCTGCCTTATGAGTTCCTCACAAGCTATAAAATGTTCCACGATCTACCTTCCTTAAGCGTTTGGGAGGCTCAGGAGCCCCTGGCTGCTGTTACAACCCTGAAGGGCCCATCCAAGCTGACACCTGCTCCAGCCCGAAGCTCTGCATGTGTTCCTGTTCTGTGCCGGGATTGCTCCTTTTTATCTGTCTTTCTCTATCCACTAGCAAGCTCATCTCAGAGCAACACACCCACACCAGAGCTGCTGCGTTCCTGCAGGCTGCCGGGCTCCCGATGGTCACATCCTGACTGTTGCCCTGCTGCACCCTGGAAAAGCAGTGACCCCCCAAGCCATCACCGCTGCAGCCCCAGCCGTCCCTGCAGCCCGTTCAGGGACCATCCCGGGGCTCTCCTGCTCACGCTGCCCTTCCCCGAGCTCAAACAACTCACAGCCTGGCAGCAGGTCCCTGTGGAAGTGACCAACTGTCCCAGCTCGCATGTTGCTCCGGGCATGGATATCACGGCACACCAGGAGGGCGAGCGGCGCACACAGCCCCACGGCACACCTGCGATGGACACGTAGCCATGGGGACAGCATCTCTACAGATGCTTGACTCCTAGTCAGGCTCTCCTCTCCTGCACAGCTCTGCCACAGGTCTCAAAGCAATTTATTAATAACAAGCAAGTTCACTTTGCATTTCCCCCTTGGGGGGGATGAGAGGGCGCAGAAAGTAATTGTCTTCACCTTCTTGCTGGCGCTGCCACTTGCCCGAGACCTGACGTTGCAGCGGGTGTGTGGCCGGAGCACCGCATCCCTCTGAACGCTCAGCCTGGCGAGAGCACAAGGAACGAAGAGGCTTTATCTCTGCCCGGGGAATTACTCACCTTGGCAGGAGTGCCTGTGGTCCAGATATGATTAAAGGACATGACTCAAGCCAAAAAGCGCTAATTACAGCGCAGAAGGAGGGGGAGAGAGGAGCTGCTAAATTACACCTAATATGGAAGGGGAGTTGGGAACAGATTGAAAAACCATCGCTGTGGAGATGACGAACACGAGGCTGTCCCAGCCCAGGGCCACCGGCATCGCTGTGCTGGGGACACGCCGGATACAGCGCCTCGTCTCGCCAACATCGGTTTTGTTGTGCAGGTTGCATCATCCTGTTCTATTTGCTCTGGCGCTCGATTTTGTACGCTCTTTGTCCCTGGGACCTGGCCCCCCAAGCCTAACAACAGCCTTTGGACAAGTCGTGGAAGAGCAAGGGAGGGAAGGATGGAGTTTGTTTATGCTACCTGTGTGACCTCCACTAAATCTCTGGTGCGTTTTAGCTTCCCAGCTTTGCCAACGGTGCGAGGATCCCACTCCGCACCCTCCATCACCTCCACTGCTGAAGCCGAATGCCCCCCTCTCTTTTCCTGGCCAGCGTGCGATCCGTACGGATGCAGGATCCGTGCTGCTGGGGGGAAGCAACACGGGATGGTGGCCTGGGGCTGTCGCACAGCCACACGCTCACTCGGCCGCAGCTCCCAGCACCCCACGTTTCTGACTGCTGGGAAGTTAAGGGTTAGAGGGGAGGGGGTGTCAGATGAATACTGCTCATGTTTTCCCTGGATGGTCGGTGCTGGGAAACAGAACTGGTGTAAAGCGAGTCACCAGATGGGATTTTTGGAAAAGGGCTTTATTTCAAGGCCTGAAATCCCTGTTTATAAAACATTGCACTGTTAATGCTGTTGGGAAATGAAAGGAACCAGAGACTAAAACGTTAGAATAAAAATAGCTTTGCATGGGGCAAACACAGTTTGGAAACAAGCCACAAATGGGTCTTGACAGAGAACTTTGACCTCCTTTTAGGATGAGGCACACCATAGGAACAGCACGCTGCTGCTGCAGCCCCCATTGCCCTGCCCCGAGCCCTCCACCAGCAACAGGGTTTTATGGGGGTCAGCGACATCAGAAATCACTTTCCTGTTCATAAAATATACAGCAGAAATACAACGTGCGGCAGGATATAGGGCTGGGTTTGCAGCCTCATCTTTGGGACGCAGGCGCCCGGCTGAGAGGGGCATGCTGTCCCCTTCCCCTCCTCCGAAGACTGGGGGAGCATTAAAAATACATCACAATTGTGGCCTAAAAACATACATTCAGGGACAAGAAACCAGCAGTGATGGCTTTAATTCCAACTCCTGGGCATCCTGCCTGCAGAGAGGTAGGGGAGAAGGGGGGCTGCTCCCAGTGCACCCCAGGGAAGCGAGGGGCTCCCCAGTCCTGGGACAGGTTTGGCTCTCCAGGCCACGCACCCACTGCCGGTGCAGCTCCTGAGCTGGTCACAGCCGAGGGGGGAGGTGGTAAAATCCACCAGCATCTTGTGCAAGGGGCTGCCTTTTCTGTATTTACAGCGGTTTCCTGGTTTATGACGACGTGTAGAGCAATTTGAATAACAAATAGCATGAAGAAGGTGCATTATTGTGAAATACTAGTTTTTCCAATAAATAAATCACGGCCATTATTTGCTCGTGCAATACCAAGAGGATGCACTTGGGATGGTTGGTGCTGGCTGGAGGGGCCGACACAAAGATTTGGAATGATCCGACAGCCCCTTCCTTCAGCTCGCCTCTTACTCCAGCCCCACGGCTTCTCATTTTAGGATTCGAGGGGGTGACGCTGCCAGGGTCAGAACCTATTTCTGCCAATGTTTCCTCGCGTGGAAAGCTGTGCCACGGTTGCCACGAGGAGCCGCCGGGCAGAGGCGCTGACCCCAAGGACCCGAGCCCACGCCACGCACGCTCGGTCCAAGGAAGGGAAAGCGGGCGGGCGGCGGGGAAGGAGCGGAGTGGCTGCTCACGCCAGCGTTTAATCACCGCCTGCGCGGTGGCATGTCACCGGTGCCACGCGGGGGAAGCGCCGCGGCCGCCCCAACGCCTGTTTGCGGAGTTAGTCACGGCAGCCCGCGGTTGCTAGACCGGGTAAACAAAGGCAAACAAAGACACTGGCGTTCCAGGCAGGCACGGTGGGCCCAGGAAGCAATCCATACCCAGCTTCCCAAGAGCTCTGTTGAACAGAGTTCTTAGAAAAAAAAGGAGAAGCTGCTGCTATTAATGAAGTCAGAGGCTGTTTCATGCTGGGCTCTGCTGCTAAATATATTCTGTGTTTACTGTACGCAAGAACAGTAGGAAGCCTTCTGAAACAGCACTGGGGTTGCTCCGATTTTTTTTTGGCAATCAATCACGCCTGGCTTGAGCCATTTTTATCCTGACACAAATGGAAAATATTTTCCTGGTTTAATTTCTACTGATCAAAGAAATTTCCTCAACAGAGAGGAGCCCCGTGGCGAGAAGTCCCGGTGGAAACGGTTTCAATGGGGAGATGCAGGGCACAGCTCGCTCCCAGTGGGATGTCCTGTGAGCAGACGGGGCGAGTCAGGACACAATCCCTGCAAGGCCAGACACAGTTAGAAAGGCTATCCTGTTAATTTGCTGAACGAGACACTTGATGTTTGCCCAACATAATGCCTGAGAATATCCCGAGGCCGTCACTGCGATGCTGGGACTGGGTACGTTGGCTCATGGGGATGAGACCCTGGAGTTCTGTGGGTGGATGGTGGCACATGGGCAAGAGGTGGTGGCACACAGGAGGGCAGGGCGTGGGTCTAGCCCCTGAGTATCCTTCCTTGGAGCATCCCACCTGCCCCCAGCACGTGGCTGCCCTGAGGTTTGCGGGTGCAGCCCTGCCTGCAAGGGGGACAAGCACTGTCCCCTCTGCTGCACTGGAATCCTCTCTTCCCCAGCCACTGCCGTGATGAGAGAGAGGCAGGGTTTGGGGCCAGATATCTGCTGGATTTTGTTTACATTCTCTGTAAGATTTCCCTAAACAGTATTGGGAAACGAGCCTTCCACGAACCTCATCATGGCCAGAACTGACTCAGCTTTACGCATGGAGAGGGTTCTGGAGACGAGCTCACCAGCCTCGTTAACCTGACGTCACGCACCACGCTGTTTACTGACAGGCAACATATTTTATTTTCATTTGTGCCTCACGTCAGAGCAGCGTGTTGAGCTCCCAACGCATCCACAGCACCCCCGGCCCCTACTGCAGGAACCCGCCTGAAGCTGGGGGCCAGCGAGCACCATCCAAACAGCAATGGTGACTGAAGGAGCAGCAGCGACGCATGACAATACCTAAACCTTGAAACCTTGGCTTTCCCTTTCCCCTCTTCCCTGCCCACGCCAGGGGCAGAACCTGCGCTGCTCCCCAAAACACGAGGCATTGCTCAGCTTTTCCTCCTTGCTGCTTTCGCGGAGCAAAGGGAGCAGATCGGAGCCGTCCAAGCACTCAGGCACATCCAGATCAACACGGGAGCTGTTTTACCCGGCGTTCTCCATCTAAACGTCCCTTCCATGTGTTATGGAAAAAGCACGTGGCTCCGTGCTGGTGTTTGGGCACATTAATTACATGCTGCAGCTACTGTGGTTGGGACTGTGAATGGCCATGTCACACATATCTCCAAGGCCAGGCAGGATGACACCAAGATTGAAAACCCTTGTTCTGACCCATTTATCTTTCAGGGTTTCTTAGGTAAGAGAGAAAAGCAGGAGAGGGGACACAGCTGGAAGCAGCATCAGGGCTCTCCCATCCACCTCCAAAGTGCAGTGTGTGCTGACCAGCCTGCTCGGTGAGCCGACACGGCCCACGCCAAGGCCACGGAGGAGCACCCTGAACACAGGGGAGTGACCAGCTTCTGGCTGAGCCCCGCGCTGCCGTGTCATAGAATCACAGAATGGTTTGGGTTGGAAGGGACCTTAAAACCCAAAGGTAGCCAGTATGGGTGCCAGCTCCTGCTTCGCTTGGTGAGTCTCAGACCCTCGTGACGGGCAGATTTCTCTGCCAAAGGCAGGCATAAAGACAAACCTCATTTACTTCTCCCAGGGAGATGCTGACAACTTCAGAGCACAAACTGCAAACCCGGCTGGGCTTCTAGTGTGACATCGAACCTCTGATGGACGAGCTGAAGTGGGAGGAGTCACAGCTCGTTTGCTGATCAGCCTCTTGTCAGAAGCACTTTTTGCCATACCTATACACATCCACCCAGCATCATCTCTCTCCCCTTTCCTCCCCTCCTACACAGAGCTGAAATAAACTTGTGGTTCTAAACCGGTTCTTTTTTGTTTGAACCGCCTGCATAAATAAACCACCGCAGACAGACCAACATACCCATAAACCAGCGCTGACATTTGACAAGGATTCAAGGGCAGATCTCGAGAACAAAGACAAGGCTCACTTGTAAACAAGGCATCAGTCACTAAGACTATTATAATTAGGCTACGTGATGGTTGGAAAACATCTAAAAGGCATCACTGCGTGACCTAACCAAGTCTGAGAGCAGAGATTGCCAGTGGGCTGCTGCTGGGGAAGTCTCGGGGGGTGCTGGGAGCACAGAGCAGTTCTGTGCCCTCAATCATTCAGGGATTGTGGGAGGCTCCCCGGCCCTGGCTCTGCCCGGCACAGACCTCAGCTCGGGCAGGCAACGCCAGGACGGCGCCCAAAACCGCCCCTGGCGCAGAGATAGGCTTTATAGCCCTGCTATTGCTCTTCGGAGTGGGAGCTGACGTGCGTTGCCGGGTACAATTTGATGAGGAAAACAAGCAGTGACAGTCCAGTAACCTGCCATAACCCAGAAACAGCCACAACAGTCCTGGGAACAGCCCCAGCCTGGCCCCGCGGCTGCATGGGTCTCAAACCCCTGCGAACCCGTGGGGCACCCATGCAGCTCCTGTCCCCCCAGAGCACCAGGAGCACAGCCAGCCCCATGGGGGGAATGCAGCAGGGCCTCAGCATGCAAAAACCAACCCCCCAAAACCTGTACGCAACCCCCAGCCACTGAGGTTCAGCCGTAGGCAGGGCCCTGCTGAGGATTCGGGCTGCGGTGCCGCCCCGGCATGGCAGTGGTGACGAAATTGCTTTCCTAGCAGCTCCAAAGCGAAAGCTTTTAGGCCACCGGAGAGGGTGACGGGAGGCAAACACCATCTGTTTACTCCGAGGAACAAACTACAAGGCTGATAACGCCACAATTCTACGCTAATCTCCCACACAAATAAGGAATCGGTTATTTCCTGATAAATCGCTGTAGATACCAGCTGGGTGTTCCCTCTGCTCTGATCAGATTTTTTCTCTCAGTGTTACTCGGCTACACGTGACAGAATCATAGAACTTCAGGTCATAGAGGACCTCAAGGACCGTCTTGTTCAACCTTCCTTGGCCAAAGCCCAGTGTAGGCAATACGGCCCAGCACTCCATCCAGCAGAACCTCAAAAGTGACCAGTGTTGGGGAGTCCACCACTTCCCTACTTCCCTGGGGAGATTATTCCAAGTGCTGATTGTTCTCACTGTGAAAATTTTCCTCGTGTCCAGTTGGAATATCCCCAGGAGCAACTTGTACTCGTTACCCCATGTGACTCCTTGTAAAAGGGGGGTCCCAATCTTCTTTGTAGCCACCCTTTAAATACTCTCCCCTAAGGGACCCTTATCACTGTGTTCCAGTATTTAAAGGGTGGCTACAAAGAAGAAGGGTGCTCCCTTTTTATCCCCACGCTGCTCCCAGATACATGCTGCTCCTCCCCAAAACACAGCCGGGACAGGAGCCACCTCTGCCCCATGCCTATTCTGCATTGCCACAAGATTAAGGAAGGGAAAGCTAAAGTTGCAGGTTTTTCTGCCAGCAAAGTGTGTCCCTCTGAACCAGACCCAGCTCAGCCCTTCTGCCTCCACCAGACTCCTTTAGCAGTCCCCTCCCCAAGCCCCGTGGGAGGCTGTGCCATGCCATTTTGCACATCTGGCTCCAGCTCCGGCGCCGACCCCCGGACACAGCCCTAGCCCACAGTGGCTCAGGGAGTGATGGGGAGCACTGAGGGCCCCCAGAAGCCGGAGCAGTACAAAGGCACGCATCCTGTCTGCCACCCCTTCTGCAGCCAGAGGAAGCGGCTCGGCAGAGATTAGAGCCCTGATGAGGGGGGCACGGTACGTGTGTCTGGTACTGTCGCCCGTGGGCTGGGCTGCAACAATGACCCGAGCCAGCCCGTGTCCCAGCCCCAAGGCAGGATTTCCCGTGAGCCTGTCCCCTCAGTACCAGACAATGAGCTGTCTGACAACTGGAGACAGCTCTGCCTTCAGCCTTCTCCAGTGAGGGGTAGGCAGGGACCTTCAGGAAGATCAAACAGGAAATTTGACAGAGAAAGAAAAGGGTTGTTCGTGCTTGAAAGTCCAAACTTCCATTGCTACACTCAGTCTTGCTGACCCAGGAGGAAGATGCTGAAGTCAGGATACTAAAATACTTTCCCTGACTCCCATGGAATAGCAGGACACAGGGAGCTGCTCTGCAAACACGATGGTTAGTTACCATGTCGGGATGCTGGTCCTGCCAGAGCTCACGGCACCCATCTGACAGAGCAGCCCTGCGTGCCCTGAGCGCATTGTTTGCCTGCATCCCCATGGGATGCTGCTTTTCTTCTTTTACAAGGCTTTCAGCCGTACCGCGTGCTCTGCCCAACAATCTGCTACCGGCCTCTCCTGTAATTATCTCCCATGACAAGAGGGGAGCACCCCAGCTGGATTTTCCCTTGGCAAGACAACTTTGGGAAACCTCAAGCAATGGGGGAAGCCACCCCATGACTTCCTTACACAGCCAGTCCCCCCTCCCCATCCCCATCCCCCTGTGACAGCAAGCTTTTCACACCAGAAGTCGATGGGTCCTCAGTTTCCCCAAATGCAGGGCTTTAAAAGGGCTTTTAAAAGTGCCAGAAGTTTCTGTTCCGTTTCTCAAGAGGCATGATTTACTCACTGTAACCGGCTATCCATTATGCCCTGCGCTGCATTATTAACTCGGTGATTGTACATTTAGAAGAGAATTTATGAGAAATGAGGAGACATTCATTATCAGTAATACCACAAACTTTACTCTTATATGGTCTCCCTGCACGGAGCGATGCTCAGCTCCCGTAGCTGAGCCGCAGCATTCCCACAGCCGCCTGGCTGCAGCACGATCCTTCTGCCCATCCAGGATGGGGCTGCTTTGTGAAACCCCGAGGCCACAGTCCCCCTGGCTCAAGCCGGTCCAGCCTGTGCCCTGGGTGTCACCACCGAATCCTCTAACCGCATCGACACCATGAAAATGAGATGTTTTCTTTAACTGGCAGCAGCCTGTGCTGCCCCAAAAATGGTAAGCACAGCAGCTGGAGGGCCACAGCCAGTTTTCCCACGTGTCTGCAAGGACAGGCGCGCAGGTTGCCAGCGAGGGAGGGATGCGTGGGGCGGAGGGACCCCTCCGCAGAGACACTAAGAGCCGCTGGCTCCAGCTGAGTGACAGACCTTAATAAAAAATACTCTGGTTTGCCTGGGCTGTGGGATGTTGGAGTGCAGGATTGATGCCGAGCACGCTACACCCAAGAGAACTACGCCTGTCCCAGCAGCCCAGAAGCCAGCACCTAATTTAGTTTTCATAGGTAGGATAGAGAAAAGTATTAAATAGACACGGTGCAAATTTTTTTTCCCCATTAAGAACTTTTCTGATGGAATTTAACCACCTTAATTGTGTCTTCTGTTGTCTGAAAACCAATAGTGTTTTTTTGGCAGGCGGTTGTGTGGGTGGGATTGTCTGGGAAATGTCCTGACTTTGCAGCAACTGAGCTGCAGCAGAACTGCCGTTAAATTGCTGTACTGCACATCTGAACTGGGGACCACAGGACAAGTCGTAGGGAGCACACACGGCCAAGCTAAGCTCTTGGGTTTTGCAAGCAAAGGGCTCACAGCGTCCTGCCTTGCGATCTGCCTTCCCAGATGTTCTACTGAAGAAACAACGACCACAAAATAACCCAACCCACAGCCAAACAAGCAGAAAACCCAGGTGGAGCCTGTGCTGTGCAGAAAGAGGCACCTGAGTCACAGTGGGAAGAAGCTGTGGGCAGGGAGGTTGAAGAGCCGGGGCAGGCGATGCCATTCGCACGACCTGGATGTCTGACAAATTCCCAGAAATCTGAATTCCAAGAGGAACACAATGAACTGGTTCCTCTTTGACCTTACAGCCATCCCGCAGCTGTGTCTGCTGCAGAGCACTCCATCTCCAAATACATTTCCCATCAGAGAGTAAACACAAGAAGCAGCATTTATGGCTCCCGAGAAGGACAGGGATTCTCCAATCTCCACAGCCAGCGGAAGAAGTGAAGGCTGCGAGCGAACCAGAGGTCAAACACATAACAAGGGAAAGGATGGGAAGAGATGGTCTGGGGCTCCTGGGCGTTTCAGCTGCTTAGATTTTATATATGCAAAGACAATGCATGTATATAAGGCAATCACATCACTTCTCTCTCCTGTCCCAAAGGTATCCTTCCGAAAGCTCAGTTTGTGCCTGGGAAGGTCTCTGCACACCAACCCTCTCCGCAGGCACTGCTGCATCTCTCGGTACCAATGCGGTATTCCAAGCTGTGCAGGCTTAGGCAAGCTAGTGAAAGGAAAGCTATGCAAAACATGCCCTAGCAAAATGCAAAAGCATCCCAGATTACCTTCTTTGGGCTGATTTTGGACAGTTACATAAATGCAGACCAAGTTCTCTGCAAGAGTTTGCGGGAAAGGCACTGGCTGCTCCAGCTACCCCTACTGCAAAGAGAGCCCCCTGGCCTTCCCTCCACCTCCTGCTCTTGGGGCTGCCGGCTCCTTCCAGGGGCTGGGAGCTTTCCAGAAGCCCCTGCAGTGGCTTCTGACCTGGCAAGCACCCTGCTTTACCTGCCCTTCTCCTGTGAGAGGGCTGCCGGGATCCTCCAGCAATCCACACTCAGAGGTGAGCCGGAGATGCCTCCGGGTCTATTTAAACAGGCTTTGCACTGCCAGCGGAGCACAGACCTGGCCACTGTCACCATCTGTCCCCAGGCTGTCCCTCTGGCAGCTGCTTGCACCAGGTTCAAGACCCAGAGGCTCGGTTCAGCCTACAGTAAGTGCTTCATCTTCAAAACCTCCATGGCCACAACCCAGGATGAGGTGCTTGTGAGTGCTAGGTAAGCTGCGATGGCAAAGACCGCAGAAGGGCCCCCCACGCCCCCCAAAACTTGTCACAAACCTAAACATCCCCCCAGCTGAAGAGCCCACGTCTGGAGCACTCCAAACCTGTCACATCATGAGGAGCGGAGCGCAATTAGGGATGGGGCTGAGCTGCTCCGCAGAGACGGTGGGGATAGGAATTAATCGTCCCATTAATGTGTGAAACGGAGCGTTTGCATTTCACAAAGCAATTATACAATAATAGCAGGAGAGCTGTGATAGAAATCGCATCTCGCCCGAAGTTGCACTCCAATCCAAGGCATGAATAATTCCTCCTTGGCATTACTGGGGAAGCAGTATCAAAGGACCGATGCAAACGAAAATTACTGGAAAACCCAGACGAGGCATGCTTCACCTCTCACTCGGAGTTGAACGCAACTAAATTTATACAAAGTGGGCAGAGAAGCTTGAAGGGGCAAAGACATTTGTTACTGCTCAGCGCAAGATGAGTTCGCAAGAAAACGCATGCTTCATCTTGGCAGCTTCCTGATGTCTTACTCCGAAAGCATCAGCTTTATTCTCGGTTTCCATGGCAGATACTTTTCTGAGCTTGTATCTTCCGCAAATATTGCTAATTTATTCTCTCAGCCACGTCTCTGCAAATACCTGCAGAAGGATTCCATGTGCAAGGAGAGCAGTGAAAACCAGGCATATGTTAACAGCACTCCGCTCTTGTTTTCAACCAGGGGAAACAGAAGAAGGGCTTGCTTTCTACAGCTGATCTTCTGGCATTATTTTTTTCACCCTAAGTACTCCAAAACTGTATTATCTGTCCAGTGAAGCAAAGTACATTTAGCATTTCAGCCAGACACTTTTTACAGGCAGGTTTTCCCCGCACACAGCACTTTGCATTGGAGCAGGAGGGGCCCAGCGATGAGCAAGGTCCTGCCAACGGCTCCCCCCTCGTATTTCATGTTAACGGGGTCTATAAAACATGAGGCTCCTTCACAGGAATCAGCCACATCAAAAAGGTCCTGTTTTCAGGGTGGATTTACCAGCCCTGCAAACGTTAAGCAAACAGCGGCTGATGTGTAATTCTCACAAATTCGTCACGACTACACCAAAGTGCGAGGCTTTTAAGTCTTTCTGGCAGAAGGAGAGTCCCAAGCTTTTGCAAAGGAGTTGTTTACACACTAAAGCTCACAACAGCTAGCACACACAAAAGAAATCCAGACAAACGTTTAAAAAGTAACTCGCACAACGACAGCCCTGCAGAACCGGCGGAAAAGAAACGTCTGGCACGTGCAGGGAGATCGCGTTCCGGTAACAACGGCACGGAGCAAATTAATTAGCCGGTCCTCCGGCGGGATGCGAGCAAATGCAGGGAGCTGGTCTGTGCTCAGCACTGATGGATGAGTCCTGAGGTCCCAGGTGGGAAAGCAGTCAAGCACTGAAATGCAGCCCCCTCCCTCTCCTAAGGGTAAAAGACTGGCCACCTGGAAGCTCAGGAGAGCCTGGATGGAGCTGGGGCTGCCAGTCGTTCTGGGGGTCCATCCGCACCCCACTCGGTGTGTTGCCCTGTTCTCTGCTCTGTGCCAGCACAAACGCCTGGCACACCGATTTCAGGTGCTCTTGCCTCTCCCGTGGCTCCCGCTGGCCACAGAGGAGGGTGTCCACAGGGGCTGTGCTCAGGCACATCCCCAGACTCTTTAAAACCCAAGTTTTAAAGAGAATGTGGAATGACAAGCAAGTGGGCGATGTTACTTTGGATCTGCTCATCGCTGTGGTCACAGATCACCTCCCCCGTAAATAAGGGAACCCCCTGGGGCCGTTAGCCAAACTGGCATGGGGACAGAGGCTGTTTCTGGCTTTCTTCAGTCAGGATGAGTAATAGGGGCCATCAACACAACCAGTAAACAAGCAGCTGATTTTCCAAACAGTGCCTCCGCAGCATCCGGCCCCTTTTAAGCCATTAACCAAACTACACATATCTGGCTCCCCCACCCAGGTGACTTTTGAACCTGCTGCCATTCTGGACCAGGCTTAGTTGTGCTCATAACACCAGATTTCTAAGCCCCGCAGGTAGGAGCCAGCCCTTCGCCAGCATCCATGCCCAGTCCACATCCTCAGCGAGACAGACTCCCAGAACCACGGAGTCTCTCGAGTTGGAAGGGACCCGTAAGGATCATCGAGCCCAACTCCCTGCTCCTCGCAGGACTAGCTAAAACTAAACCATATGACTAAGAGCAAGTACTCCCAGCCCAAGGGCTTGGCATTGGTCAAGGGTGGGGTGGAGAGCACAAACACTTTTGGGGCAGAAGATATGCACCAGTGAGCTGGAAATTAAAGAAAAAGGATGCTGGAAGAGGAACAGGGCAACAAGCTGGTACAGTTGCTGCAGTGCTGCAGGCACAGTGGGGCAGAGAGATTTTACCTGCTGCCCCAGTGCGAGCGTTGCCACACACAGCTGGGCAGCTGTGGGGTGCAGCATCCCAGGGAAGTCTCTTCCGAGGACTTTAGGGATCAGCTGCCTTTGGTAAACCACTTGCCAATTACAAAGTACAGCTCTAGAGCAGTAAATCTGGGACGTATCACCTGGGAAGCAGCAGAAAGCATCCCATGCCCAGACCTGAGGAGGTTTTGCTGCGTTGGTGTCTGTCTGTCTGACCAAGACACAGACAAGCACACATCTGCATGCACAGGCTCGCAGCTAACACTTGCTAGTATTGCAATAGTACCTACCTGGAATTTTAACTGTTTATTGTGTTATAAATGATATATCCTGAACGCACAGCTTTTCCGCATGCAACAAATGGCCAGGAGCAGTGTTCGAGCTGTACCAGCTCAAAGTCCTGCAGCGGCACTTGACGTTGCACAAAGCCTGTTCTGCACCAGGTCAAAGAAAAAACACCCCGGTCATAGAAACACCAAAAACTTCATCCAGGCTGCACAACAGAGGAAAGTTGGCAACTTAACTGTTAAACTCGCCGGTGACTGCTCAGTGTTGACATCATGGTGATCTCATCACTGTAACTTGAGCCCTCCGGCTTTTCCTCCAGACTGCCTTTAAATACCGGTCCTGGGAGCCGGCACAGCACCCAACCCTCTGACTGGACCCCGAGGGCAAACCCGGCAGCAGCGCACATAGATGAGAGCAAAGAGAAGCTACAAACCTCCAGCCATGTCCACGTCCCTGCGAGTGAGCCCCTCGGTCCACGGCTACCGCTTCGACACAGCCCTGCGCAAGAAAGCCGTGGCCAACATCTTTGAAAGTATCAACGAAGAGTCCCTACAGAAACTCTTCAAAAACTCTGGAGACAAGAAGGCGGAGGAAAGAGCCAAGATAATCCTCGCCACCGACCAGGACTTGGAGGAGAAAACGAGAGCGCTAATGGCACTAAAGCAGAGGCGAAAAGACAAACTGCTCCAGTTCCTGACATTTCGGAAGTACTCCATTAAAGTTCACTGAACTGGCGAAAGCAGCAGAAATGGAGAACATTTCGGGACGGGACTGTTTGTGACCTCTGGACATGGCACGCTCCGCTGTCCCATGGGCGGCTGGCGGGAT
>NW_010236610.1:17017-21448 GCF_000690775.1 Eurypyga helias
CCACCGACGCCAGCATCAGCACCGACGGCAGCATCGGCAGCGTGGCAGCCGGAGGGTCCCCGTGGGAGGGCAGCTCCCTGCAGCAGGCAGCCAGGCTCCCCCGGGGCACCCGCAGGACCGAGCCGTGGGGGGTCCCCGCACGCCTGGGTCCAACTCCAGACTTTCTGACGGACTCGGTGTTTCCCGACTTCACCTGGGCGCTTTGCCTTTTCAAACTTGTTTCCTTAGAGCCTGAGCCCTTTGCTAAGCCCTGCTGCTGGGACAGGCTCTAGAGACCGATCAGCTGCTGATCGTGGATCACGTTGCATTTGTCAAAGTGCATGCACACGCGCCGCATGGGTGCAGAAAGTTCAGCCTTCAGGGAATGCATTTGCTCTACAGACACACCACGCAACTGTACCTTTTCCTTTCTCCAGCTGTATGTGTAAATTGTTTGCACAAAAGCAATAATAATGACATATTTCCCTGAATTTACTGTGAAGTTCACTTCCCATTAACACTAAAAATCTAAATGGCATAACTGCAGTTCTTATTTGTATAGATTACTATGGCTATTAGACAAGTACTTCGTGGTAATATTTCATGACGTTATAATTATATCAACTATAATTTATTGCTTATGACGATCTGAAATGTAATAAATTATGAAGTAAACATAAATTCTCTTGTCTGAAATGCTCAATTCTCCCGGAGGAGTGGGGTTATGCTTTTTTGGTCATTTCATACAGATTTTGGTTTAAGAGCAAACTACCTGCACCTCTCTCCCTTAATTCCCCACGCGTGGATGTGCCAGCCTGCGGTTAGAGCCTGCAGCAGCCCCTGGCTCCCTGCCGTCCCGCCAGCACCAGGGTTTGGACCCACAGTTGTCATGGTGACTCTGGCACCCCCAGAAAGACCCCACCAAATTTAGTTGTAAATCAAACTCAGCTGTTAGTTTCCCCTGTGTAACAGAGAAGTACATCCTTTGCAATAGCATAACAGCAGAATCGGTGCAGACCAGTTCCGAGGCACAGCGAGTGGTGAGGCTCCTCGGGCTCTTGGCCTTCCTGCAAGGCAGCCCGAGAACTCGGACTTGGCTCCCCATCATCCAGAGAAACAGAAGTGAGTTATGAATGTGTTGGCAGTGGAACTGGACTCAGTTTTTCTGCAGGTTATGCCATAACATCATGATAGAGTATGTTGAAAATACTTAAAAATAGCCAAGACTAGTTATTTATAAGTATGTCCTCTAATAACCTGCTGATTTAGAAAAACAACATTCCCATGACTCTGCTCAGAACAACAAAGATAAAACAATTCAGAAGAATGATAGACCTGCTGCAGTTTTTTTCACCTACAGTAAAAACTCCAAATTGCCTACAAGTCATGAAGACTAAAAGTAATGCTTTAAATTACTTAATAGAATGGGTAATTTTAATTATTTATAGTGTGATGAAGCATGTCCAAGCATCCCCCAAGAGCACCATGTTTGGGAATGCAAGGCACTGTGCACGGAGCAGCACCAGCTCCCCCGAGCACCCCCGGGGCTGCACAGCGCAGCACCATCCTCCCGAAAACAGGAGGGGGAAGAAGGGTCCGCAGCCTTCATCACTGGCTGGGGGCCAAGAGGCTGCAGGACACCTCCAGGCCCCCTGGTCCTCTGCTCCCATCCTCAGGGCTGGCTACCGAACCGGCTCTGGAGCAGGGGAGAGGTGACACATGACCGTCCCTCCTTCTGGGAAGACCGGAGGGATCTAAGGTCATGTTGGGTTGGGGATGGATCTATTTAAAAGGACTTCCAAAGGCTTTTCAGAACTGCCCTCACTCTGACAAACCTGCTTCAGAGTGGGATTTGCTCCAGAGGCAGTTGTCAGCTTCCCGGCATTCAACCCGTTCCAGTGCGGAGTCTCACACTCAGACGCAGCTGTTTCACCCACTGTGACACATCCCCACAAAACCATCCATGGTGACACAAACAGGCTCTTTCCAAAAAAGGCCAAACACGGCCCTTCCTTGGCCGCCCACAGCCCAGGACACTGCCGCACTGCCCTTCCCCCTGCCTCCGCCCTGCAGCCCCAGGAATTTGGGATGCAGTGTCTTTCCTCTCGCTCCAGGTTTTCACATCAGGGCTGTTCTTGCGTGTCAAACACTCAAAAGCAGAAACCAGCGGGGTGATGCAGCCACCCAAGTCCATCTGCTGCTGGGATACGTTATGTGATAGGACCCTGCTGCAAGAGGATGCTCTCAGAACCGGCACCATGGGTACTCAATTAAAAATTTGGGTACCAAGGGGGTGACAGTCCCATTCAGGGCTGCAGCCGCCCATTTTACTCAGAGACATCTCTGTGCCTGGCCAGCAGCACCCTGACTCAGGCTACAGTCCCTCCAATTCCCTGTATCCACACCCAGCCCAGGGCTACCAACCATCAGGGGATCCCGATGCATCGTCTGCCAACTTTCTTTCCCTGTAGAACGCGAATCCGAAGGAAGCCAGGAATGTGGCAGACAAAGCGAACTGATGGAGGTGGTTGCTGCTGACACGCCTTACGATTACCCGGACCCTCCTGCTCACAAACATCTGCATGACACGATAATAAGACCCTGTGACTATAAGTTCCTATTGTCTCATTACATTTAAATTATTGGCCCAAGCGACATCCCTGATAAACAAAGGCTGCTTACAGAAAGTTATGTTTATTGGATTTTTACAGTGGAAAAATGCGATTTGCCTTGGTCACAGCCCATATGTGGTTTTGGTGGGTTTCACGGGCAGCGGCACATCTTGCAGCCCGCTCAGGACAAATTGCAGTTCATTGGTATGAAACGCTGGTCAACGAGAGCTTGCGGTACCCAAGTCTGGCCATCGCAGGCCCCTCACACGCGTGGTGCTGCCTTCCCTGCAAACCATCGGCACGGCGGATGGCTGGCATCCGTGCGCAAAGGGCGCAGCCGAGCAAAGCACCCCGGGTCCCGGTGCCCGCGATCCTGCCGCGATCCGTGCAGAAGAGGTGCAGGAGGGCAGGTCACCACATTGTGCCGGGCCCTTCCTGAGCACTCGGTGCCGCAGACTCGGTGTCTGTCGGCGCGCGTGTGCCGCGCTTGTGAGACAGCCCAGCAGCGCTCCAGCCCATTGTCAGCCGCCCCACGCAACAAACAGAGGAAAAGGCTGTTCAAGGTATTTCCTCCCTCCAGGAGCCGGGCGTTTCCATTAATTCTTCTCATGAGTCAAACTGGCTGTACTGGGTGTCCCTCTGTCCCGGCATCCTGAGGAACATGCATCTGAATAGCTAATTTTATCTGGCTTTTCTAATGCTGTGCTATAGGCAGGAGGACAGTGGAGGGGGTAGCCGTGCACCCCGTGTACCCCCAGCTCAAGCAGCCATGCCCAGGAGCACACTGGTGGGCTCCCCGCTGCAGGCAGTTGGGGAGAATCCACAGAAACCCAGGAGAGAACACAAGCAGAAGCCTTTTTCGGCATCAGCTCTCGTTTGACAGACTGGGGAAGGTGGGGAGCAGCTCACGGGGTGCCGGAAAGAAACAGCCCAGAGCAAAGCGAGGGTCAGATACAGCAGAGAGCACAGAGGTCCCATGATCTATCTCCCCATTTTGCCATTCACATCTCTCCAAAAAACTACTCTTGCAACCATCCTGATGATGGGAAGATGGAGCTGGAACAAGTCAACAGCCCAACTCAACTGAACACCCCGTACTGTGACCTTCTTGTTCCTGGTGAAATCAAATACACGCGGCATGAGCAGAGTCCAGAGCGGAGCTGGCCCAGACCTCACGCGGCCGTGTTTGTGTGTGGAGGGACAGGGTGCTCCGTCCAACAGCAACACCTCCCGGGCAAGTTTCCCTTCCACACCGTTGAGCAATGGGGCAAGTTAAAAATTGACTGTTCAGCTGTTTCTCCCACATGTACAGCTTCTCCTTTGGGAACAGGAGGCCCAGAATCCTGGGTGCAGCCAGGGGAACCAGTACTCACTGGCAAGCACCTGAGCACGAGGTGTCTGCCACCCCAGGGCAAGGCAAAATCCACCTCTCCACAGCCTACCCCCAGCCCTGGATGGCACAAGAGGGGAAAGCAGAGGCTGGCAGCAGCTCTGCTTGGGAGCAGAAATCATAGAAACACCGACTGGTTTGGGTTGGAAGGGACCTTAAAGCCCACCCAGTCCCCCCCTCTGACATGGGCAGGGACCCCTTCCATAGCCCAGGTTGCTCCAAGCCTCATCCAGCCTGGCCTTGGACACTTCCCGGGATGGGGCATCCACAGCTTCCCTGGGCAATCTGTCCCAGTGCCTCCCCACCCTCTCCGGGAAGAATTTCTTCCTGATGTCCCATCTCAATCTCTCTCTTTCCATTTAAACCCGTTACCCCTTGTCCTGTCACTACAGGCCCTTGGGAAAAGTCCCCCCCCAGGCACTGGAAGGGGCTCTCAGGTCCCCCCCGGAG
>NW_010236610.1:21599-25250 GCF_000690775.1 Eurypyga helias
TTCGGTGCAGTGCCACGGCACACCGCCCACTCAGGAAGGGCTCCGGAGAAACCCCTGCCTCCCACGAGAGCCTGGAAAGGCACAGGGATAGATAGCAGCTGGGATGGAGGTGGCCCAGCCTCACTCTGCGGGCAGATGGACCTGTCCAAAGAGAAGTAGGAGCACCCGGTGCCCAGGCTGGCAAATCCAGCTCAGCTCCAGAGGGGAGAGCTCAGGGCGGCACCACTGGTGCGTAGCAGAGGCACAGAGGAAGCGTATCTGTGGCCACAAAAGGAAAAACCTCTGCTATAAAGCACGCTAAATGTGAGTGAAGAGCTATAAAGCAGTAAGATTTATAGTACGGTTTTCACAGAAAAGAGTTGGTCTGGGGTTTCAAAGCACGAGGGCCTCACATGCAGCAAAAGGATGCTACAGTGTCACTTTGAAGTGATAGACAAGGCTATTTAGGAGAAGAAAAGCCTCCAAAATACTGTAGCCAACAGGAGATGGCACAGTTACTATATATCTTTGCTGAAAAATGAAAGTTAGGCTATGACCAGAATCATAATACACAGCCCTGAAAAAAACCTCTCACTTCCACTGAGCTGCACACCGAATCGGTGCACGTGGCATGGCACGACGATGCTCTCTGCTGTGGTAAGCAGTGAAGTCATCCCTATCCAACAGTAAGGATGTTATCCTTCAGAAGCCACCGCCTGCCAGCAGTGTCAAGGCACCCAGACATTTCTAGAGCATCAAGACCCAAATGGCATCTTGTACAGGATTAGTTACTCCGTGATGGTTTACCTCCTCCCCTGCTCTGCACAGGGGGCTCAGAGGGCACAGAGGGGCTTGGGGCCGGCATGGAGGCTCCCTTGCATGCTGAGAGGCTTTACGGCCCGTGCCTCCCCGGCGTGCAGGGGTGGGGAGCTGGGCAGTGAATCAGAGCTGAGCCAGCTCCTGGACTCCGGCTCCCACGCACAGGGAGCATCATCGGCGCAACTGGAGGCCCTGGTAACCGAGCAACAGTTGGGACTCTGCTCAGCATCCTCCTCCGCGGAAAACCCGCTTCCTCCAAGTGACCAAGCATGGGCTCAGAGCTGGGGGGCCTCACTGAATCACGCTAAAGTGTCTGGTTCCCAAAACAGCCGGGTGGAAACACCATGGAGCAGCGCCCTGGCACTGCCTGCACAGCAGGCAGCTGTGCTGGTCCTGCCGAGCTCTGCCTGCCCCCTGCCTCCCTCCCATGGGGTGCCATGCTGCTGCACCAAGCTGGGGTCCACCTCCAGCCAGGACCCCATCACTCTGGGCAAAGATATTTCCCACAGGAGCAAGAAACTGCCTGAATGCTTGGAAGATACTGAGAAGATGCAGCAGTGAAGGCTTTCAGGGGGAACGTGGAAGGTCCCCTAAACTGCCCCCAAGAGCCCTTCCAGGGGCTGCCCTGAGGTTGGGGGTTCAGTGGTGGGTGGGGACCCTTGGCTGTCTCAGCCCCACACTGACCAGTCTATCCTGATGCCAGTGGTCAGAGATGTCCCACGTGCCTGGGGGAGCAGAGATGCCCAGGGAGAGGACACCCCTTTCACAGGCACCAGCCACACTACAGCTCGTTGCTCCAGTGCCTGGGAGCACCGTGATCGGGGCAGGGCCCCGGCTTCCTGCAGCACCCTCCTGGGAAATGCACCCTCCCAGACTGCTGCATCAGCTCCTCCTGCTCCATTCCAGCTGCTCTCCCACAACACTGGAGAACAGTTCCACGTTTCTGAGTGCCCACGCAGAAGGCAAAGTGGATTTCCATTGTCTCCACAAAGTAAAGGTGTTTTGTGCCTCAAGGAAGTAGACATAAAAACTGGCCAACAAACATCTCACAATGCCTTCACACAGTTAAGGGACTTTCCCCACCTGCTGCTGTTTCTGCTTTGGCATTGCATAATCCAAAGGAAAGAGCAAACTGTCAGGATATGCTTCCCAGACTGGACATGTTCTCCAACTGGGTATCTGTTTAAAATTCACCTCCCATCCTCAATGGTAAAGAAGCGGTAATAAAAACGTGTTTTTTTTCTTGTCTCCCTCTCTCTGAACTGTAAAGTACGAGACACGATTTGTCATTTCACAAATGTGCTAGCCAGGCATCAGACCCCTTTGCCTCTGCCAAACTTTTTGGAGGCTCTGATTTACATCCAACCACCCCCGCCCGAGCGTCACCTCCTGAGCCCATTTGCAGAATGACTGCACAGGGCTGCCAGAGAGTTCAAGGACAAAGCGACAGCGCAAAGGCATGTTGAAATCTTGACCCGAGTGAAGTCCATGGAAAAAATCCAGGTGGCTTGAAGGATTCTGTACAGAAGTAAGATCCTTGAATATATTCTGCAGAAAGCGCTGCCAAATATACGCTGCTTTTATCCTGATTCTAACAATAAGCCTCTTCCTAAACACTGTTTTAGCTGCAATAAGTATGTAAAAATGCATTATGATGCTGGAGAGACATTCATCAAAGTCAAGCACCAGGTTTTCCCTGGCTAACTGGCCAAAAATTAAAATACCTGTTTTTTTAAAGCAAGTGAATGAAACATTTCCTGCCGTCTGAAGTTAATTATCTGCAGGTCAGAGAGAAAAAAACCAGCCTGTGTTACCTTGAACCAACCCCCAAGATCCACGCAGACACAGAGGTGCGTTTCTGCTTGCCGCAGCATTTCAGTCCCCCTCCCTGTTTTGCCGCTTGTTGCCGGTTGCCACCCGCCAACAGCCAGTGCCAACCACCCTCGCTGGCAGAAGGAGTGTGTCACCGCTCGCTCGAGCCTTGCGAGGAAGGGTGTGCTCCTCAGTTACACGCACCTCAGCAATGCATACTCAGATTGGGACATTTTAACAGCCTGTTTCCATCTGCCTGCATGAACTCACATTTATTTCCTGCCCATTAAAGCTAAACCTTTCCTATTTTTCCTATATTTTTCAGATGGCAGGGCACACCAGCCACGCGTCCAGCCGAATGCCATGCCCTGCCAAGACGGGGCAAGCACGCAACGGAGCGAACTCAACGTAGCAGCCTGCTCGGGATCCGCGTGGGCAGGCACCGCGCACCCCGGGACCCCGCTCACGCAGGATCCCAGCCAGTTCACTGGTCACCGAGCAGGGACAGCCAGTAGCACCCAGGCACGAGCGCGGGGACGGCTTTGGGGGGATGAGGGTTCCTCAATGAGCTCCCATGGGTGGGAGCAGGGAAGCGTAAGGCAGAACTCCGCGGTTGGCAGGAGCTCAGCTGCCCAGAGGGGTTGGGCTGTTTCGGTCTCTGGGACACCCCAGGTTTACAGCAGCTTTCCCCTCTCTGAGCCCCCCGTGTTGGACTGAGCCCCAGAAAACCCCTCCCGTTGTACTTCCAGGCACGTCCCCTCTCTCCCAGCAGCACCTGCGTTATAAACCTTTTCACGCTTGATTTCAGGGCTTACAGTCTGCCATAAGTAAATAAATTAGGTATAATTTAATATTTGATTGTAAGATTTACTGTTCTATTCTTTACAGCTTCTCAGGTGGATGCCCAGTAATTGAGCTAAACGAAGAGCCCCATTAACTCCCACGGAGTGGCTGCGGGTGCCAGCCGCGGCGGGCAGCGCTGGCTTGGGAAACCCCCCACCACCTCCAGCCTGATCCCAGGCCCCGGCGTGGGGGACAAGG
>NW_010236610.1:25260-46465 GCF_000690775.1 Eurypyga helias
CTTCCCGGTTTTAAGGGGGGAATGATTGCTCTTTGTGATTAACGCACCCGCCCTGGCATGGGGCAGAGTCCAGAGCCGCCGCCGCGCAGAAACCCGGGTTATTTTGGCACAAAACCCAGGGGTGATCTGAGGTCGGCTGGTATGGACCAAACCCGAGCTTCGCTGTTACTTCGGAGACCCTTTCCATTCTGTATAACATATCCTAGTTTGTATAAGACCTTAAAGCTAAGTCAAGTCCTTGAACTTGTATCCTGATGGATTTTATCAGCTCCCCAGTGCTGAATCACATTCTGTGCTGGCGCAGGCTGGCTTGTGGGCTGGGGTTAACCTCCCTTCTGCTTTCGGCTAGGCCTAGCGGGTTTTGCTTACTCCAAAAATTATAAATTCCATCCTTTTGTGTGCTGCTTTAGGTCAAGTGCTCCTCTCGGTTCTCTAATCGTGTTCATCTCTGTTGCAACACTCTACTCTGCAATCGGTTGTGTAATCAGCGTGTTTGGGTCCTTCAGCAACGGTTCAAACACAGGCCTTTAAACTGATTACTCAGAGTCCCCTCTTATGGGAATTATGTTTGCAGCGTGATCTCTTCCCACGCAGCTACAGATAAAAGCCCGCAGGTATCAATGAAAAAGCTAATAAAATAATTCCAGTTTTGTACTTGGTTTTTTCAGGGTTTGGCTAGTTCAGCTCGAGCCCCAAATGCGGCCCCTTGTCACGATATGCCAATTCTTAGTTCTTCCTAGGGCTGGAGCCCCGGTGCCCTGCAGACATCCCCGCTTCTCCCGGCTGCTCCCATGCGAGCCCTTGGCCCCGTGAGGGACAAGACGGGTGGCTGGGGCTCTGCTGCTGTCCTCCTGCAACGGCCACGGGCACGGCTGTTCTTCACCTCGCCGCTGCACCCCTCGTGACTGAGCTGTTGCAGGGATCTTTCTCAGAAACATCTCATTTAAACCAACCAAACAAGCCTTCTTGGGAGATAATGCCCTGGCTCTGTTGCTGACCGAGCTTTGACTAAGCAAACCGAAATTATCTTTAGCTGAGAAAAACATCACCGAATCTGTACTGGCCTGGACTTACCCTTACACACCCCTTACGCAGGCAAAGTCCCATATACCTGAGTGAGAATTCAGGTTAAACATCAGCTGAGTACTGAGACCTGTGGAGCACAGCAGCACCTGGCCAGAAATCCCACCTTTTCCCATCATTTATCACACTATGTACGCAAAGCAGGTGCAGGAATGAAAAATTTAAGTCCCGTGGTTCCCTCTGCCGCTGCTGGGGCATCCTCGAGCCCCTGCCAGCACCACAAGAGATGCACCACGGAGCCGCAGAACACAACCCAGCTTCTCAAACCTCCGGGATCTCCACGCCCACACTGCACCAGTTTCCTACTTCAATTATTTTTCAAGCTGCTGTAAACACACAACCAAAAGAGCCAGCAATTAAAACCTTTCCCCCTCAACAAGAGATATTTAAAACTGAAAATACTTTTTGCATATGAATAGTGTGTTAAGTCAGAGTGTCCCAAGTACCTTGCAGTAAGCTTGGATCATGGAAAGGTCCCAGAAATAGCTGCCCCTAAATCCCATTGGCTTTCCAGCCCCTTTGGCCTTCAGAGGAAACAGCTCTTTCTTCTGCTAGATCACTTTATGGGGTTTTGACCTTCCTTTGGTACTCAAAAACCGACTGAGTGGGATAAACCTTGGTTTGAAAACTCATTAACATTTTCCCCTGGATTCATGCTCCCAACGCAGCCCACACAGCCTGCCGAGGAGGAAAAGGGCTGTGAACGTCTCCTGGTTTGCTCCTGGGAACTGAGGTCACTTTGGGATAGCCTGGTAAACCTCTGCTCATCCCTGAGCTCAACCTCCTGAGCTGTGGATGCTTTGCTGTTACAAGCAGCTTGCTGTCGGCACCCCAACACCCGTCCATGAATGCCATCGCTGTCCTGCTGCCTGTGCTTTCGGGGATGCCTGGAAGGGCTGCTCGGGCTTGCCAGCAGTCCCCCCTCTATTGCACTTTGGGGGAACACCTACAGCTCTACCTGCCTTGCACCCTCTCAAGTTTGTAATTTGGGTTTTGGGCATGGCACCAAGCCCAAATCCAGGATCCTGAGGTTTTGCTCCCCCTTACCTAGCAAATTCCTAATAATAGTAATTTCAGATTTTAAACTGTAGGCCTGGGTAGTCCACATTTCTCCATAGGACTGGAGGAAGTCGTAGGTCTCTGGAAGTGAAGCCAGAGGAGATGGATAACACCCTGTGTGCACCCAGGGGGCTGGGGAACAAGTCCAGCACAGCAGTACAGCCTCCCCCGCACTCCCATGAGCCGCAAGCACCCACTGCCCACCCTCATCCTGCTTCCAGGGTCTCCCACCATGCTGAGACGTCCTTCAGCTGTGCCCGCCTGCAGGAGCCGCAGCTGCTCACCTTGCTTAGCCCTAAGGCAGCCCAGCATGTTCAGTCCGCTGAAGAACCAGCTAATTCCCTCCTCCCCACTGCCTGCCCAGCAGTATCCCGGGCTCACGCCAGTGATGTCAAACTCCAGAGCCACCCCAAAAGCTGAGAATCCCCAAAGGGATCAGCTGGGCTGGGCAAAGCACCCTGCATGTGCACCCAGACTGCTATGGATGGATATTTGAGGATTCCCTCCTTTCTTCCCATTGAGCGGTTTTATTTTCCAACAAAACCAGCAATTCGGGCAAGCTGGAAACAGCATTTTTACAGTTTGCGCCGGTGCCGCCCTCCTGTGGCTGCAGAACTGCTCGATTTGGGACAAATCCAGCTGAAAAAGCTGACGCTGTAACGTAACCAAGTAAAACCTAGAGGTATTGCCTTGCCTTTGTCCGTCAATGCTAAATACTTGGTCTTGGCACCTGAAGCCACATCAACTCAGCAGTAAGGGCAGAAAGAGGCTGATAAGCCAAAGGGCGTTTTTTCCTCGGTTATTGTTATGATCTTTTGGCTCAGCATCATGATGCTGCTGCGGAGGGTGGAGACAGCGTCGAGAGAAAGGGCACGTTGGTGGGACACACACTGCTTGGCCACCGCCTCACCTCACCATCCCGCGGCTTTTACTTGCTGCTGTGGTTTTGTATGGCCCCAGCAATTTATGCCTACATAGAAACAAACCTTGATTTCAAAAGTCCTGTGGACAGCATTCCTCCAGGCTGCATTTGATGCAGACCGCAGCCATCGCGCTGATGAGCTGCGAGGTCTCAGCCTCGCACACCGACACTGCCCGGTTCGTCCCCACCGACTGGGAAGGGTGCCAGCCGCAGCAGAGCTCGCGGCCGAGCCCAGCGCCGCGGTGCCAAGCAGTGCTGCTTACTCACGGAGGGCTGCTGGCAGCTCGTAAGGAGCGCTGGCAATCCAAGGACAAACACAACTCGGCCGCTGGGCGGGATGGAAGGAAAGATGAATTATGTAAACTATGTAAAGGAAAAGCTGGGGATGAGCTGTACTTCAATACTACCCTCACTCTGCCTTCCCGATTCACCCCGCACCCCAGCGACAGCCTCCAGGTCTCTCCTGGGGACACGGCAGGGCTGGATGCAACTGGATGCAACAGACGCCCGTCTCCTTATCATGCACCATGTGGTACCAGGCAGGGCTGAGCACCCTCCCTGTGCCCACAGCTCTCCGGGTAAATGCACAGCCCGGAGAAGGCATCTCCCAGCAGGCACACCCTCCTCCTTCCATCCGGGCTTGCACCGGAGCTGCAGGGTGAGGGAAATTCCTCTGCTCCCTGCTTCAGTGTGTTTGAAAAACACAGCCATGCCCTCAGGAGGAAAGCCCCGAGATATCTGTACTCAGTGCTCGAATAACAGTTTGCCTTCAGAGATAAGTGGAAGCAGTTATTTTCAGTCCATTAAAACCTGCTGCTGTGAAGCCCTTCACCTTGCCAGGTCCTGCCAGGCTCCTCAGCAACTGGTCCACCATTAATCCCAGGCTGTCACTCGTAACTTCATCAAGAAACGTATCTGCTAGTAGCACCGGTGACTTCCAAGTTACTTTGTGCCAGATAACACCAGAGTAAGGTGGACATGACTACCCTGAACAGAATCACTGGTCCCACTAACTCCCACCAAGGGCTATTGGCTCAAGTTCGCACACACTGAAAGGTTTCCAGGACAGAGGGATTTGGGATAAATGCTTCGCCCCAGTGACTCACCAACTTCCGTAACACGTTCCGGGTTTCCGACTTGTGCTATGGCAACAGCAAATGCAATACATTTTTGTAGGGTGTTTCATACAATAACCCTTTGCTGAAGCAACTTGAGTTGCTGAAGAGACCGGGCGTGCTACAGCATCTCCGCCGGTGCCCCAGCGAGGGCCAGCAGCCCCCACAGCAGCAGACACAGGATTGGGAGTAACATAAATTGAAAGCAGGTAGATTGAGATTGGACATCAGGAAGAAATTCTTCCCGGAGAGGGTGGGGAGGCACTGGGACAGGTTGCCCAGAGAAGCTCTGGATGCCCCATCCCTGGGAGTGTCCAAGGCCAGGCTGGATGAGGCTTGGAGCAACCTGGTCTAGTGGAAGGTGTCCCTGCCCATGGCAGGGAGTGGGACTAGGTGGGCTTTAAGGTTCCTTCCAACCCAAACCATCCGGTGATTCTATGATGTTGCCACATCAAACATTTTCCCAAGAAGCTGGCAAGGTGCCCGTACAAATGCTGCTGCCGCACCTTAGACATTGATTCAAGGCGACGGCACCGGTGAGGCAGCTTTTGGCTGCAGAACGAGAATTGCTGGAGGTGGAGGGCTGAGCTGGCCGACAAGCACACATCAGTCACAGGGCAGGCAGACTGTGGCCGTGGTGAGGAGTGACAATGAGAGCCGGGAGCCCAGCTCCGCCACTTGCCCCAGCACCATGCCTGGGCTCTGCAACTGCTGCCACCAGCCTCGCGGGAGCAAAACCTGTGTTTCACAGACTCGCCTCCTCTGCATCTCACGTAACAGCCAAAAAAAGCTCTCAAGCAAAGTGGGTGAGTGACGAGGCCAGGGATGCAGATGGGCTGGTTTGTATATTGGAATGGAAAAACCCAAAATATACAGGAAAACAATCAATCAATGACCCAGCTAAGGACTTCTCCCTTTGCGTTCCTAAGGAAGGGGACACAGACCTTTCTTTCCCAATAACCCTGTTGGAGTTTTTCTAACATAGATCTGATATTGATGCAACTATAAATCAGCAACACACACCCGAAGGCAGCGACAGCCTGGCTACGTGTCCCAATTCCCCTTTGACAGCTTCACCCACCACCTCCTTGACAAGGCACAGCGCAGCCAAAGTTCGTTCCTTTACTCTCCACGGCCGAGGTGAACTCTACCAGCTCTTATCCCCTCACGCGCTTGTTTGTCTGCGATAGCTCCATTTTATGGCGCGCCTTCCCGGCAATTACGCCACGCCGATGCCCAGCCGCCAGCCCTGCGCAGTGCCGCGTCCGCCTGTCTACAGCCGCTCGTCGTAAACATGCTTCGTTACCTTCCCAGGCTAAAGGCTAGTCGGGCTCTCCACAGCGAGCACCTCGGGAAGCAACCAAAATTATGCAACCCCTCCCCAAAAACGTGCGTGTTTTATGAGCGTTACCAATTGCAAGGCACCCGCGTCGCATCAACAAAACCCTGCACAGATTCAGAATTAAAATCACCCTTGATTCACTTAAAGGGACATGTCAGTGCCTCCCTTAATTGTGATATATCTCATTCTTTCATCTGAGAAGGTGACATTTCATGGCAAATAAGCCCAAGAAATTGAGTAGAACAAGGAAGAGCTTCCTGTTTTGTAAGTGATTTCCTATAATGAACAAAGCTCAGCATGAAAACAGTAGGCTGCGTGTCTGGTGCTCGGGTTTTTTTAAGGTCTTTGTTGATCCCAGGCAGGCAGATGGAATTCATCACAAGAAGCTAATCGGGGACACTGAGACCTAGTTGCATTTACAGGGAGAAAATCTCAGGTTTGGGAGTCATTAGAAACCTTCCTTTCATAAGCACATGGCTTGCAAATTTACAGACTATTTCCCAGCCAAACCATTCTGCTCCAGCCTGGAAATGAAGACCAAGAGGCGAGGGATGGGAATTGTGCACAAGGGTCAATTCCCTTGGGTCTGTCCCTTCTTCTCCCAGAGCAAAGAGGAGTTTTGTCACTCCAACAGTCAGACTTGGGGAGAAGGCTAAGCAGAGCAGTCAAGTAACTTGGCCTTTAAATCATCCGGCACTGCACTGGGTCCCCCCCTCCCAGGGCAGACACTTTCCCCCAAGCTCCTGTAGTTCAGAGGTCAGGTTGAAAATCCCTTTCTTCCCTAGAGAAGGGAAGAAGCCCTGGAAACCTCCAGGACCTCCACACAAACATCCAGCCAAATCCTCAGCCAAAACAGCCTTTAGCCAAAGGGACCAAAGAATCCTCAGAAGTTTTGGGGTAAGAAAAGAGCAGACTGCTACTCCAGAGCTACTCTCTCCTCCTTGCCTCTTCCAAGACTCTGCCAAACCTCCTGCTACTCCACCTTCCCCCTTATAGAGGGCAAGAGTCTCCTGCTCCTCACCAGAGGCTGGTGTCTCTCAAGGAGGGGGACTCCAACATGCCCCTCCCAGCCCTTCTTCCACCCCAGCACCTATAGAGCCCTGCAATGACACCTTAACCCTTCGGTCCATTCCCCTGCCCCTCCATGAGCCATCAGTGGCTCTGGAAATGGCTGGGTTGGTTAAAGCTGTGCCGGGGGGTCTCTGGGGTCCCTGCTGACCACAAGCTGCATCACAAATCATCTGCGTGGTGTGTCCTGGGCAGTCTGTAGCACCCATGGGGGTCTTGTCCCTAGGAAAGGAGAACCCCCCCACTTTAAAGGGCTTCAGGATATCAGCTTTATGGTGAGCAAGGCAGAGTGTACACAAACAGCCTGCCTGGAAGTTCCTGTAGGGCCTCATCCAAATCCTGGAGCTCCAAACATGGGTGTCCTTGGTTCTGGAGTCCTGGACAGATCCTGCCTCTCCATCACTGCCTCCTCCTGCCGTGTTGGCATCAGTTCCCAAACATGCACAGCCAGAGCCAAACACCCTCCCTGAGGCTGTGCGTCCCGGGAGAGCTGTGCCTATGGAAAAGGCCTGGAACTACGTAAAAGAGAGTATCACGAATACTGCCTTTTGTTCTGCCGGTAGCTGCATTCTGGCAGCCAGGGATTTTCATACATGTGTATTTACAGTTACCTGAAGAACAGATTCCTGGGTAAGGCGTGATGCGCCCAAGGAGCTGCGGCACAAGTCAGCTGAGAGCTGCCTGGAGGTGAGAAAACAGGGCTGGCGGGGTGTTCCCATCCCCTGAGCAGGTTTACTACGAATACCTGCACAGAGCCTGCATTTCACTAACGTTTCCCTCTGTGGATGATTAAAGTGCCCATGAGAACTAAACTCAGAAGGCAAAACAACTCACCAAAAAAACCCCATTTACTTCAATGCTCAAACAACTGCTTCCAAACTGGCCTGAGCACAGCCTTCTCCTGCCTCCGTCTCTGCTCCAACGCCGCTCCGGCAGGATGGGCATCAGCAGCCCCGCTGCCTTCCCAGCAGGATGAGCAGAGCTGCCCACACCATGCCCCGGACACGGGCTGACAGGTAATGGGGGCTCCCAGCCCAGCACCCGGCCGCCTTCAGGGGAGCCTTTTTTGAGCTCTGGTAGGTGGAATTGCAAACAGGAAAGTGCTGAGCCAGCTGGGAACAAGCTGTTAGCAAGCCCCCGGGTCTCCCTCCCAGCGATATTTTCATTCCAACTCAAACTGCCAAAAAAAGGAGCTCCTTAATCAGCAAAGCCGGGAGGAAGGGCAGCTCCTGTGCTGCACGCTGCGACAGGGTGTCCTGCAGCCGCCCCTCTCCCTGGCCACCACCCTTCCTTCCCCTGCAGCCACGATGCCCGTGGCCATACCCACGCCAACCGTGCAAAAAACCCTTCCCGTGTCCCCACGATGGCCACACACCCCACATCTGCCAGACACTGCAACCCCTGGTCTTCCCTTTCTTCCCCCAAACGAGGCGCTGCTCTGCCAGAGCATCAAACGTCCCACAAGAGCTGTGAATTCCCCTAGTTTATGCTCTTCCAGGAAACTTTGTGGTTTACCAAACCCAGAGTGTCTCCAGAGAGAGGAAAATAAGCTATCCCAATTACACTTTGCCGTTTGTCGGACGCGTTCATTACCCCGACGCAGTACCCATCAAATATTGTCTTGTACGGAAAGCCATTTCTGTCAAATTAAGTTAAAAGGAAGTAGTGGAAAACTGAAAGCTCCACATCTAATCCTGCCACCTGGAAAATCAGCAGAGAAATATAATTTTGTAGTCTTTCAAATTAAATCAGATTCTGGGCTCTCTGCTGATGAGTTAATCCAATGCTGAGTGGAATAGCTCCGCTCAACCATGACTAGGTTTAGGCATGTTCAATTCATGGCAAAGCAGTTCCAGCCCAGAGACCCTGCTTTTAACTGTATTCTCACTCTATTTCCTTTAATTTTATAATCTGCTTCAACCGTTTCCCATTAAGGAGCTATCAGTAGGAGGTGGCCTTTCATTGCAGGGCTGCTCGGAGCGGTGGCCGGGGACCTGCAGGCAGGTGGCCAGGTCTGTGTGAGTTTTGGGTGGTGATTCCCTTCCCTGCAGCACCCACAACTGCAGCTGGATCCGCACCAGTGCAGGGCTGGGTCTGCCCAGCTCTCACCCACCGGGGCAGGAGACCACGTAAGCAAAGCAGCTGGAGAAGTGTCCCAGCACAAGAAAGCGAGACCATGCTGGGATGCCTCCAGCAGAGATGTATCAACCTGCAGAAATCCCATCCCATGATCAGCCTCCTCCACCATCAACCTTATTTGTCACAAAAAGCCCAAACCCATCTCTATCGATAGCAACGACATTCGGCCGCCCCCACAGCATCTCCCTCTGACCGGCCACGCGTGGAGCCGGAGGACACTGGAGCTTTCTGACCATCTGCCCGCAGGTGGAGCTGGACTACATGGGTTTATGGGGATTTTCAGGCTGAACTGGGATTGCCCCGTACTGAGAACTGCTCAAAGAAAGAAACCATCAAGGAGACATTCACTGCACTAACATCCCTCCTCCCAATTAAATTTTAACTAGTTTCTCCCAAAAAATGAGAAAAAATCCACTTAAAAATAAAAAATTATTAGAAAAAAAATATAAGTAAAAACTTTACCCAGAACAGACTTATTGAGTAGGAAAATAGGAAAGTTTGAGCATGTCAGGGGTTGGGTTTTTTCCCTGTGACAGGGAAGAGCCTGGGAGCGGGACACAGCCCAGCATCCCGCAAGAGGCCCCTGCACGTCCCTGCTGGCGGCTGAGCCTGGAGAAGATGCACCTTCCCTCCCCATGGTTTCACGGGGCGGGAGGTCTGGGCAAGCCCGGTGTGGGTAAACCTTCCCGGGCTGGCGCACTTCCCGCTCCAGCTCAGCACTGGCAAGGTGCTTTTGGCTCTTCCTGACCTGGGATGGGCATCCTCTCCCAGAGCAGGGCTGCCCGCAGAGAGGGATCTGCCTGGGACTGCTGACCTCTGTAGGCAGCCAGGCAAGGCTGCAGTAATATTAATAATGACAAAAGCTATTTTTATAGAAAAGCAGAAATGAGATCATGTCTTCAAATCATTAAAAAAATAAAGCAACAAGGATAAACATGAATGAGGGGGTTCATTCCGAGAAGCTTTTCTGGTATCAAGAGAAATGATCTTAGCACAATATGGTGTTTTGGTTTGGTTTCTGTTTTGTTTTCCTAATTTACAATGTGTTTTAGCATCTCTACAAAATATCCCTCAGGCTGCCAATGGCAACAGGACCCAGAATGGTGATTTAATGTAAGAGAAGATGCTCTCTTACACTGTTTATCCAGACCCTCCTCTTCACATCGAGATGTCACTAAGCCACTTCCAAAGGCTGGATCTGCACCCCTCAGGCAGAGGAGCTGCCCCTCGCAGGGCGATGCTGTTGTCTAGTGGTTCCTACCTCTTCCCTCTGTCATGTTGCATACTGCCTGCCCCTCCTGGGTGCCAGCCTGCCCTGCTGAGAGGAAGAAGATACCCCCCCCTGGAAGCATCACCCTGGGATGATGCACAAGTCCCACGGTTACCCAAAGACATTTCGCTTATGAGGACGGTGACATTCACCGTGTCAAGGTGCATGTGTCAGCAAGGACACACGAATATCACCTGAGTGACACACGCTGCTATTCTAGAGAATTAACAACCCATCATAATAACGAATCTAAAGCAAAGGATGAGACGAAAGCGGGTAATGATTTCTGCCAAACGCCGCAGCTGTAACTGCACAATGGAAAAGGAGCTGCTGGGGGAGCAGCCTGACTGGGATGAATCATGACAGGAGGGGAAGGAGAGCCCGAAAGCTGCTCTTTTGACCTAAGCCTAGCTTTTTTTCATGTGCAGGGAAAACAGTTTGCACTGCTGTTCCTCCTGCAATCACGATGGATGCTTGAGATGATGACGAAGAATTTATCACTCCTCTCCGGGCAGGCGGTGATAGATGATCTGTGGAGCTGTGGAATTTCCCCAGACCCGATATGAAATCCATCTCGGGGAAATGTTTCACTCGTCATATAGAGGGCTATCTGGAAACTGCCAGGTCCCCCAGTGTACGGCTTTACCTGCGGCCATCTGGGCTGAGGCATTTAATTTGTTTCCTTTAAAGGGACTCAAGGGTACCATAAGAGGCAGTTTCCAGGATCCAGAGGAGACAGCAGAATTTGATCTCTTTCCGTGGCCTTGTATGTAATTACTGGAAAGAGGGAGGGAGGAAACACAGATGCAAACTCAGAGAGGGTAGAAGTAGTTATTCAAAGCCAGCAGGCAGAAACGTACCCCTGATTGGGTTTGGGGGATGCACGTGGGAACTGATAAGCAGGGAGGCAGGATAAAGCCCATAACAATCTTGTCAACTCCAGTTGCTGGGGTCACATTCCCTAGGGTTGGTGCATGGACCTGAAAAGGAGAAGTGATTGCTGCCTTTCAAGCTGGAAGAGAACAGCCAGGGTCCAACTCCAGCCACTGCCTGCAATTTCATCTCCTCCACCCCTAAATACCGTAATTTCCCTGGCGTTAAGATAACTTCCAAACCAGTTTCTTAGTTTCTGCTTGAAGTCCTGTTCGTCATCAGCGAAACCCGTCTGCCCACAACGACTGAGGAGGTGCCGGGAGTGTTCCTGCAGCACGCTCCTCCAAAGCATCGCCCAGCCAAGGGGGCTGCTTTGCCCCCAGCAGCCTGGCTGCCTTGCAGGGTGTTTCTTTGTGCTGTGTAATTGTAAAAGCTATGCAACTTTTGACACCTAGAACACCCCAAAGCAGCTTCTCTCCTTTATGAATTGTGCCTTGCCCCGGGGCACGACCCCCCGGCACCACTGGTGGCTGAAAAGCTATTTCAGGCTCCTGGTAGTGTCAAGCTCATCTGTCTTTAACTTCATCTTTTTACAGCCAAAGTGACTTCTCAGCACTGCCACTTTGAGAGAATTTCTTACGTGTCATCTAGTTTCAGTGCTATTCTATTTCATTTACTACCTTAGTTTAATAATTTTTTAACACTCCTTCGGTTTGCGTTTCTCTCTCTTTTCATCTTCATCTGTTCCTGATATTTTATTTTCCCAATAAACTAAGTAATTTAACGGCCCTAATCCCAAGCCTCCTATTTAGAGCATGGATGTGGAGGCTGCAGAAAGAAGTCCCAATTTAAATCTGTCACTCAAATGTAATTTAATCTATCATCATCTTTATGCCTAAAACTGCTCCATGGGAAAGAAACCGCGATTGGGATTCAGTTTGCCTTTAAAACATCCAGCTTTACAGCTCTCCAGCGCTTGCTTTTCTTACGCATGGGCCATTAGAAAATGACAAAGTTACACAGACTCTGGATGACTCAAAGTCATCACTATTTAGGTCCAGAGATGACTGCACAGGCTTTTAAGAGCCTGAGGACGTACCCACCACGCATGGACAGAGTAAAGGAGCTTTAGTGTGAACACTCTGAGCAGGGATTGCCTCCAGCTCTTCCCTGAGCTCCAGCTCCTCCATCCCATTTCCCTATGTTCACTGTTGACAGTCAGCCCTGGCTGCAGACGTGCGCGTGAGCGCAGCAGAAATGCGTCTCACTGACAGCTGCAGCGTTTATTTAATTACCTCCCCACCCAGGGCCCACACGAGGAGCAGTATCAGGCAGCCACAGAAAACGTTCGACAAGACCAGCAGCACAAGATGTGAGCTCCTGAAACCAATCCACGGGAGACAGCAGCTAATTACCGCGCAAGCACGCGGGATGCTTCTCAGTCCGGCTCCCAAGTCCCCAGGGGTTACAGACACGGAAAGGGGTTGTAGGTGGCTCAACAGGCTGCTGCAGGCTTGCAGTACTGCCCGCACTTGCTTTTGGCACTGCAGTCTGGTTTCACCAGGACCGCAGGAGATCCGTGTAAGCAGGCTGCAGCATCTCCAGCCCCCCAGCATCCACAGGGAGGATCCTAAATGCAGCCAGGCTGTGTTAGAGAGTTGGATGGCTCCAAGCATGGAGGAACAAGGCAGGGAGCAGCATTAAATCCTGCACTGGGGCAGATGGATCAGGGAAGCACAGCCCTTTGGATGGCAGGTGGTCAGCAGCCCTTTGGGAAGTGAGCTGGAATGTCATAATTACCCCCACACCCATCCCAAATGCCATGTCCCACTCAGCTGGATGGCTTTGGGCTTCTCTGTGCCACAACCCGTACAAACATGCTCTCATCCTCTTCTGGGGCGAGACCAGAGGTTGGGAAGAAGGCTCACCGCACGAGAAGAACCTATTACCCGGGAGCATCGAGCACTAAACAATCGTACACCACCCGTGAGAGGAGTTGTGTAATGGAGATGTCATTCTTCATGAATAATTAAGGACATTTCATAAAAATTTTACCAGCAGCTGGATACTACACGGGCGGGTAAGGGGTCCTTTCCACCTCCAACACTGGTAGCAGAGCAGCCTATGGCACAGACACAAATAAAACGGCACAGGACCACGAGTCACAGCATCCCAGAGCCTCAGCGCTGCCGACTTCTCTCAAGCATTTCTGCTCATCTGCAAAAGTGAAAGTCTTCGTCTGTATCTCAGGGTAAATTTGCAAAACTGGACCCAGCAATCGCCTACTCTAGAAAGTTCTTATTGGTTAGTCTTCGTTTATTTTCATGCAGTGAATCACTGCTGGCCATGCGAGAGAAGCTTTGAACCAGAGCTATTAAAGCCCAGAGAAGTCACCGCATGATTTTCACCCGAGCTGGAGCATTCAGAAGCCACGACAGTCAATATATTGTCGGCTGCAGTAAACAGCCTGACAGTCAGGCGCAGCAGCCATTTAGCAGATGACCACATTTTACTCTGGCCCTTATTTCACTCGGCAGCAATTAGCCAAGAGAAAAGGGCCTCTTCACACCATCGTTTCAGCCTTATGTATTCCAGCCTGGTTAGGGAGACAGAACCTGGAGGTGCTTTCTGGATCCCGAATAAAAATGCTGTTAATGTCTGCTAGTGCAGATCAGAGCCTTCACAACTACAGCACGAGATAACAGCTACTCATCCCTGCTGGGCTTTAGCTATCTCAGGAGATGACTTTTGACAAATCTGAGGCAATCCTGACAAGGCGAGTGTGCCGGGAGGGGGAGGACATGCAAAAAGGGCTTTGTACAAGGGATCAAACCACCCTGACAGTATGAGAGCACTGTATTGCACTGCAGAACCCACAGTTCCTTCTGATCCCACTTGAGCCTGCATCCCGCGACAGAAAACTGGAATTTCCTACCTCCCGGGCTTTTTACTGCCTATTGTATTGTCCGTGTGAACGTGAACCCCTGTCCTGTGCAGCCTCCCACTCCCCAACAGCCAGCTCCACCTCTGGGCTCCCTCCAGCTCCTGCTGTCGGAGCTGCCCTGCCAAGCCCCAGCATGGGGGACAGCCCCCCACCCACTCGTGCTTCAACCGAACAAGGGATAGGCCCCACACCGCCACTCAAATGTTTAATGGATGTCAGGTCCTTCCCCTTTGCCCCACCTCGAAATAAAAACATCAGTCTGATGCCCGTGTTCTAGTTTTCTGCAGTAATATCTTCCCCATAAATATCTTCTAAATAGTCCCAACCTAACACCTAGCTAATAAAAGCACTCTTTATGGTTATTAGACAAGTGAAATGTCCCTGGACTGAACAATTACCTTCAAATATCTGTTCAGAACTGGCTGGGAGTGGAAATCGGCTTCTTCCTCCCCAGGTACAAATCCATAATGAGGATTTATTTCTGAGGTGGTAAGAATGAGGTAATCCCTCTCCTTCCTGAGGTGAGATAAGAAGCAGGGGAAAAAAAGAAATAAAATGGTACAGGTTAATACCGAAGCATCTGGAAAAGCAGATGATTTGCAGGAGGAAGGGGCAGGAGGTCAATAGCATAGAAAAGCTTTAAATGATAAGAGGGACAAATGACCGGTTTGCCTCCTGCGAAGGGAGAGGGCTGGGGAAGGCTGGTGTGGACCGAACCTGGGCAGCGGTACCCTGAACGGAGCAGAACCACGCCTGGGGTCTCTGGATCGTATAGCACAGCACAACCCACTGCCCTGCACCGATGGCATTCTGTCCGGCGTTGCAAAATCTCCTCCCTGCTGAGGAACGGGATTCGGAAAGCACGAGGAACGGGCATCCCGAGATTCTGAGGGACCCTTTGTGATGCTTGGCATGAATGGATTGAACATCAAATGGCCCCAAACACCCCATAGCAGAACAGTCTGGTTTCTAATATGGGCTTTGAGTACAGGTTGCACACCCCCCCACAGACAGCGGAGGAGCAGGAGTCTTGCTGGCGGGGAACAACCCCGGAGCAGGGGTCAGCACCCCGGGACCCCCATCTCTGTGTCTTACAGACCCCAGACCACAGAAACAACACTCTCTCTGCCTTTCCCACACCATTTTGTCTCACTCTCTCCCATGAGATAAGTGTTCATCAACAACAAATACCTGCTCGGCAGAGGAGGGAAGACAAACAATGTTTTTAGACCCGGAATATGCAGCTACTTATTACAAATATTTGACAACGTTAGGATAGTTACTATCAGTCTCCCAGTTATCCCCCATTGCTCTAACATCCACCAAAATAAATCCAATACCTAAATCACCTGTGAGAATGTTGAAAAGTGATCTGACTTCTAGTCCTGCCAGGTGACAAACGCTTAGGACAGGTGGACACTGAGCTACACCTTGGCCCTGTAACGAGCTGAGGTGGCTCTGACACACAATAAACCTGACATTGTGCAGGGTGAGCGACAGCTCTGTGCTGGCCTGGACCCGAGATCATGGAATCACAGACTGGTTTGGGTTGGAAAGGACCATAAAGCCCAGCCAGTGCCACCCCCTGCCATGGGCAGGGACACCTTCCACTAGATCAGGTTGCTCCAAGCCTCATCCAGCCTGGCCTTGGACACTCCCAGGGATGGGGCATCCACAGCTTCTCTGGGCAACCTGTCCCAGTGTCCCCCCACCCTCTGCGGGAAGAATGAGATGTGGCAGCCATCCTTCTCCCACTTCCCAGTGAGAGGCTGGATCTCTGGCTGGAGAACTGGTACGAAAACAAACCGATGTGTTACATCCTGTGGGGACGGCTTTTTTCCGTCCGTTTTGTTTCAGTAAAATTGTTACTATAATACCCCTACTTTGATAAAACAAACAAACTTGCCATAAAATGAAGCAGATGAGAAGAAACCGTATCATCTGGGAAAGGACACTGTCACCCAGTGGCTGTTCTCCAGCAAAGCCACAGCGTATTTGTGAAACTGCCCCATGCAAGCAGAATAATTTAAGAAACTGTGTAGATTAGGATAAAGGTGTGAATCTATGGGAAACGACTGAGGAAAACAGCCTTGGCAGTCTGCTGGGATTTGTGCTCTGCGTTTGCTGATCAGCTTTGTTTTCTGCTGACCCCCCTGGTAGTTCTGTAGTAGGCAGAAGAGGAATTTGTTGATGCTACAGAAAATGAAGTCCTGCACAGCAGTCAATAGGAAATAATGGATATCAATTACACAGCTGGAACTGCTGACCTGGTCAGATTTTATAACCCTCTACTCTAGGGGTGGTCTTAATAAATCCATTGAGAGAAGTGTCATATCTTTTATAGCAATATGTTTCAACGCTTTATTTGCTATGAAGGAGCAACTGGAAGATTTACAAAATGCTCCTCGGAGTCTCCCACAGCCTCCTGAAGGTATCAAAATTGATGGGAGACGGACGTGAGCTATTTGTTCTCTAATGCAGGGACCAGTTTGCCGTAACGTTTGGAAATTGCCGCTGGAAACCAGGCAGATTCCTTCCCTTCTGCTTCAATCCTGTTTACGGTACAAGGGCTGGCTCCCAACGAGTGATTTAGTAGGAGCCTGACAGCAAGGTGCTAAAAGATCAGGTCACCTAAAAGCAAATTGCCCGTTGAGGAGTAGTCTCGGTCTGAGAGCAGCACCGTCCCGTGGTGTGCGAGCAGCTACCCGGCCCTGCCAGGAGGGCAGACAAATCCCCTCAAACCAGGCTGAAAAATTATATTGAATAAGAAAGAAAAAAAAAGCAACCTTCACCTTTCCCTATTACTTGCAGTCTTTTATCTGCATTTTTATTCAATCCATCCACCATCTCGAGTGCTGAAAACAGAAATGCAGCCTTCTTATGTGGCACCTTCCCAATGGTAAATCTAATTAAACAGCCATTAAAATGTGTGTTAGCCTGATGCTATCAAGGTGACCTGGAGCTCCTCCTAAATGTTAATAACAGCGTTCCCCACTAACTGGCATTCAACAGGGAACAAGCAGTACTATTTCTACTGATGCAGCCTTTAGATGAATATGGTTATTGAAGTGCCTTGAGTACCACAGATTCCCAAATAAATGTGTACCTAATTCGCTGGCAGATGAGTGCTTCGTGTGCCCTACCCAAAACTAGACCTGCTAATGCCCAACGAAGAAACAGCTTTTTGTTTTAAGCAGGCGATTTATCCTGTGAAGGTTAATGATAGCAAAATGCTAATGATCAGGCTGATAACTGCGAACGGTGTCTTGTCCATTACCGCGGGTTTTTATCATGCACTCTAAGAAATAGCGTTATGCTAGAGAAAATCTTCACCACATGCTAAATCAGACAGATCTGCATCTAAAAAATTACTTCCTTCAGTTGCTACCTTATGTTTGACTCGAGAAGTTTATTCCTTTAACTGCAGCTGCAGTTAAAAATAGGAAATATCCCACCAAGCTGCAAAATAGCTGAACAGGTGGAAAATGTCTCACTTCCCCCTTGCACATGGCAGCAGAAACAGTTTGGACACTCCACACGACTGCACAACCCCCTCCCCCCATCAATAATTAGCGATGACTATTTACCATCATTTCTAACCACACAGCGGCATCGAACTGCAATAGCGAGAGGCCACTGGGGCTCAGGGAGGATAATTCCTGTCTCCAAAGCCTCCTCCGGAGCCCCGTGGTTCATTCCAACACCTGATTATAGCTTGCCTGCGTATCTGCGGGAGAGCACGGATAAATCCCTACGTGGCAGCTCTCCCGTCCTTCCTCGTTATCCCAGCTCAGGCCGGGCAGTGTTCATCACCGTCGTGCTGAAGCAGGGCTTTGCACGAGCAGGTGAAATGCAGGATAGACCCCGCGCTTCCTTCCTCCAGAACTGGGATTTCTGAGGAATCTCACCCACACCCAAGGGAGCTCAAGCCTGAGAAACAGGTCCCTGCCCCAGCAACGCCTGGCGTGGGACAGGCAGCAGCATCCTCCGTGGGATGGGATTTAAGCAACATTTTACTACTTTATAGACTGTTAACAGACCATAATACTGAATTTAGCCCAGTCCGCTAGCTCTACATCGCATCCTTCAGCACTGATCTTAGTCGTGTGTCCCTCCTGTTGTCAGCGCGGATGATCGTTTGCATAATTATACGAGAAGCCGAAGAGCCCCAGTGCCACTGCCTGCACCACCAGCTCCATCCGACCCCCCGGAGGAGGCTGCCCACCCGGGCACAGCCACGCTGAACCCCCCGGGCACGGCGGCGAAGGCATGAACTAAGGTTAAAAACAAAAAAGAAAGGAGAATCGGAGCCAGGCTGTAACAGAGAGCCTCTCTTCCCCGGGCTTTGGCAAGCCTTCTAAAACCCAAACGTGCCTTTTCCTGCGCCCTTTTCATACACCCAAAATAGGTTTGCTACGAGCGGTCAAATACTGAGCTCACGGGGTGCGACAAACGTGCTTCAGCAAGTGATACCGCGCCCCGATTTGACAATAATTCCGGAATAAGCATCGCACAGTCGCTTCCAGCCTTTGGTGCGGCTTGGCAAACGCCCTTCCCAATGTCAGCGTTGACTCCAGAGGATTAAATGTGCAATCCAGCCTTAGCTGGGTCAGAGCTGGGGCTCCCGGCCAACGAGAGCAATCCGTCGGCTCGCAAAAAAAAAGCCGCGTGCCTGTTGCACTGCAATTTCATGGGGGCAATTTTTAAAATCTCTGTTCAATTTTCAGATCTTGGTTGTTCTTTATTATTTTGAGCCTGAATTTCTGTTTAAAGAATGCCTTTGTATTAATCCTTCAGCTATTAAGATATATCTCTGCCAAGTATGGAATGAACAGTAAAACTAATTAAATAACATCCAAGAGCCTCAGCATGGCCATTTATTACTATTACAGAAATACATTAAACTGTGAGGAACTGCTCCCAAAGAATCATTGCAAGGTGTGCACAACCAGCTAATTTTTCCCATGATGGATTCTCTTCTGTACACAGGGGAATGAGGAGGAGAGGAAAGAGCAGGCTCCTGGACAAAGCCCTGGACGGCACAGCCACCCGCTTCCCGAGCGGGGAGAGGACACGCATCCGTAATCCCAGCTTTTGAGCATGGGTGCAACACGGGAAGAAGGATGATTTATGAAATCCAGAACCACTGTCTGCTCAGCCATAGCACAGGGTACGTGCAGTGTCTGGGGACGTGGGTATGGTGCGGGTTTACCCGCCACCCTAATCTGGAGCAGAGGATGCCTCAGGATGCTCCGACCTGCTCCCAGCAAACCGCTTTGTCACTGCCAGCCAGGAACGCTCTGAGGAACAGAAACGGAAGAAAGTGAAGGGGTAGATGTGGGGAATCGCTGTTGGAAGGGACATATGCGATATAAATGAGCAATTCTATGCATAAATCTACTGAATTTCACAGGGGGTAATGAATTAAATGAAGTGGAAAGCATGGCATGAACCAGACATTTGCTATAGTGACTAATGTAATTAACCTCTATTGAAATAATTAAGGTTCCTAATTTGTGCTGCATGAGCAGTGCAACCGAAAGGGCAGGTGAGTCTGCCCGGTGCCGGCAGCGGGAGGGATGCGCTGGACCACCCAAGGGTAGTCCCTCTCAGCGAGGGGCTCCGGCTCTCCCTCTGCTTCCCAGTGCTGCTGGCCGACGTGTTCCGGGGATGTGTCTGGAGACAAGGGCAGCTCCTGGCACGGACCCTGACACCGAGCATGGGCACCGCATCGCAGGACCGTGCGCTTGGTCAGCGTTGTCCAAGCAGTCCCAGACCAGCACCGGGGCAGCTCCTCAGGCTCTGCGAGACGTGGGGAGAAGCAGGGGCACCCCAGGCTGCAAAATCGAGGGGCTGTCTCCCAAATCCTGGATCAACAACCTCCAAAACCCCTTTTCCTAGTGCTGGCGTGCCCTGTCTCACCAAGATGCTGCTCTACAGCTCTGCCTGCGGCACAGAGGGAATAAACCACACAGGTTTAGGAAAAAAAAGATCACAATCACAAATATCCCACAAATACCATGCCCCGTTCCTCTCAGACTTGACCTGTCTCCTCATAAACTCCTGCTTTTTCCTTCTTCCCGCAAAGGATTGCTTTATGCCAGTCGGCGAAGCAGAGCTTTGTTGTCTCTAGTTATTAATTTACTTTTATTGGCTGCAGTGCCTTTTCCACGTTTTATTACCAAATAGCTCACACTAGCAGAATGGTTTCCTTTTAGGTTATACATAAACGTTTGACTTTGGCGAACAGGCACCAAGGAGAGGCAAAACTCTGCTGCGCTGCATCGCGGCTGCAGTCGGAGCACAGGACCGGGGCAGCGTAACCAAACCTTTTCAGTACCAAAAAAATCCCTCTTTTTGAGCTAAGGAGAGGGAGAAGAGTAGGCAGAGCATTGAGTCACCACCTTTCTGCTAGCAATGAGTAGAATTTGATGCAGGAGCAGCTTCATTTTATTAATGCTTTCAACTTAGCTGGCACTGCAATAACTGCAAAATGTAAACCAGTTGATAACAAAAGGGGTTTCCTGGGTTTTTTGTTCTGTTAGTTCTCTTAATCATCCAAAAGGATGTTCATTCTTTGTTTCACTGTCTGGATGAAAGGTTTTATACTCCTTCTCCCTGCAAGCGCATGTGCTAGTGGGATCCATTGGCTGTCTGCTGAGTTTGTTCCCCTGATAAGGACTGGCTGGTGATGGAGGAGCACCACAAAAAATGCTGATCCCTCTCCCCCTCACTTTTCACTGCTCAAGGTATATGATGAAAAAAGCATTAAGATTTAGATTGATTTTTTTTTCTGTCCTAAAAATATGCTCTGAAATGCTTTCACTGTCAAAGTCCCTGCAATAGGGCACATTTTCCCTCTATAGCAATTATTTTGAACACCGCTATTACACTGACTGTGAAAACCCGAGAGCATCACATAAGGCACCAGTGATACTGAAATATCAGATTCCTGAATAACACCCCCCCGGCTGTGGCGTCACATCGGCCCGGGTACTGCTGAAGTCAGGACAACGGGAAGGCAGGGAGATTTCTGTGAGTTAATGCAACAAGTCCCCTGCACAGACACCCATAAACTTAAAAAAAACAAAACAAAAACAACCCTCAGGGGCTTTATTGGCTTTGAAGCCTGACACGAGAACCTCTCTGTTCCCAGAAGCTGGGTCCCTCACCCAGCTGTGCCCAGATGCTCTGTTGCGCTTCCCACCCACTTTTAGGGATTTACAGGACCAAGCTGGGAGGAGCAGCACTGGGGATGAAGGAACTGGGCACTTCCAAGGTGATGGGAAGAGTAGAATCCGACAATGCCTGATGCCACATACTCATGGTGTCCAGAGGAGGCCATGGAGATGCTCCAAGGGCTGGAGCCCCTCTGCTCTGGAGCGAGGCT
>NW_010236610.1:46730-65564 GCF_000690775.1 Eurypyga helias
TGGGACCACCCTGGTCTAGGGGAAGGGGTCCCTGCCCATGGCAGGGGGAGTGACTGGGGGGCCTTATGGTCGCTTCAAACCTAACCTAAACCATTTTATGATTTTAAGACCTACACAGTGTTAATGAGTCTCGTGCTGATGCCAGGTAAGCACATCACTGCAGGGACCAGTGGAGTGTTGCTAGATTCATGTCAAAGGCGGCATAAATCCTCGTTCACTGCATCCTTGTCGACTGCTCTGCGCAACACAGCTTCTCTCTAAATCTGATTACAGTAATATTGCTCCTGAAGACAATTGGGGGACATGTCATTAGTCTTACATCAAGTACAGCATGTATTTTTCTCAGTCATACTTACTTTAGCTTCACAAAAGAATAAATTAAGTTTACAGTGATATTCAACAACTGTTGTGAGAAGGTTGGAATTCAATTGAGCAAGGAAAAGACCGACCAAAAAATTGAGCTCTCAGACACCAGTGCTGTCTGATCATCCCTTTCCTGCTCTGCTGTAGATTTCCCCAGTTCTGCTGCCGACCACAAAAGAGTTGTTGGGAAGCAACTGTGGAGAAATACCTGTGGAGGTGCCCTGCTGTGGACGGACCTGTGTGATCTTGCTGATTTTCCACAGAAACACATCTGTAAATACCTCAAGACACCCGAGTCGCTTCTGCAGGAACACAAGGATGCACTGCAGCCCTTGGCACGCATGATGCCAAGACACGAGGGCAGCGTCCTGCCCCCCACAAGCAGCCAGAAACCAGCCTGTCTGACCCACGCGGGCATCCAGCCAGCATCTCAGGTGGGGTTTCTCTGGATTTCTGTAGCCCTCGCACACATCTGGTTTCCACAACTTACTAGTAATTTAGTGCAATCTGTAGAACACCTCTCCTTTGGAGGAAACCTTCATTATCAAGACACAGCCACCCACCGCTCATTTGTGCACTCAGTGCTTTCTACCCCTTTTTGGGGTTTTGTTTTTTTGCAGATGTTAAAACTGGGACAACCCTTTTCAGCTAGGCAGCCCCTCTTTCAACCAGGCAAAAGACCCGAGAGCAGAGAGATCTGGGTACAGCACTGAGGGAGCAAGGCTTGGTGGTGAGGCTGAATGCCAGGCACAGCATCTGCTGGCATTTGCAGCCCATGACACGCTCCGATCGCTAATTCTGCTTTTCCACAGCCCCACGCTTGCCAGGCTGTGCTGCAGCGCTAAGGGACACACCACGGAAGGTGCAAAGAGTTTGCCCTCAGCCACCTGTACCAACAGCTAATGCATCACCTCTGGAAATCCCTCCCTGCCGGGCGCAGAAGAAACCCTCAAACGCTTCTCCCCCGCCTTTGTCTCTGCTCTTGAAAGATGCAATGCTGAAGATTTCAGAGGTTTGTTCATTTGTTCGGGGGGTGTTCATTTCCCTGGAAGATTGACAGGCTCCTACAAAGTATTTACATGAAACTGTTGAGTCTCTCTACATTTAATTACACTTGACTGAGTGCATTAACACAACCATGAATTTTTAAAAGCTATCAGTTTTATTCTGTTTGACTCCAAATCTGACAGCCTGAGCTGCTTTCCAGCACATCCTTCTCTCCAAGCCCGTTTCCCCGCAGCCGAGTTCAGCCATCTCTGAGCCCAGGGAGACGCATCCCCCTCCCCCTGACCGGGATCCAGCAAAATGGCATCACCAGTGGGAACACACCGATTTCAGCCCACAGACCTGGAGGGGATTTGCTGTTTGTTGATAATACATCTGTCCTCAGTCAAAACAGAAAAGGTTAATAATGAGGGAAGAAATATGTTAACAGGACTAAACTGGCTCAGAAATCAGCCCCATGAACGAGGTCAGCAGCACTTACCTCCCTAGACATTTTGCTCCATCAGAAATGGCCTGTATCCCGGAATAAATAAATTCTGTCCCCAGCTGCTTGCTCAGGGCATGGAACAACACACAACTCCCATCCTCAGGCACCCCTCCGGTCTCTGGCTGGGATCAGCATCAAACAAACGGCGCCGAGGGCGGCTTCATGGCACACAGTGACAGCAAACGCTGCGCAGGAGAGAAGAGGTGCTCGGCTGTTCCACGTGCTACCCAGACACAGACAGAAACATCCCATCCCAGCCAGCCTCGAGGGGCAGGACAAGGTGATGAGAAGCCAAGCAGGGCTGCAAGGAGGCCCAGTGCCCAGATTTGCCAAGGCATTCATCGTGGCTATCACCCTTGTGAGCGACCAACTGCGAGTAGGAACTGAGCTTGGCCACATCTGTGGGTACCGAGCTCGTGCAACTCGTGTGTTTGTTCCCTGCACTCTGGCAGGAGCCCAGGTCGTGCATGGCTCCTCTCTCACTTGCATTTTGTGACCCTTCCATCTCCCACAAATTTATTTCAACGTGTTTCCTACCCCAGTCTGCATCGCTGCGGTAAAGCATCAGCAGGTTTTTACAGTCTGGATTTTATTGTCTCTGTTTCCTTTTGTGCTTAATTGCCACCTTTTCCAGTGAGAAAACTGGTGACCAGGGCCAGCCGCACGCGGGGCGGCTGCTGCCATCGCACAGCTCAGGTGAACAGAGAGCACTAACAAAGCCACGGCTGCAACACCAGCAAAACCAGACCAAAACCAGAGCGACACGTCAGCAATCGACCAAACATCAACTGGCCTTGTCCAACGGAGAACGACCATGGAAAAGGATCTCCTTTTCCCCATCCCACTTGTTATTCCATGCCCATCGCTTTGCTGTTTAACCCCCTCCCTGCACACATCACTTGCAGGGGGGCTCCAGGATGAGGGAGGCAACAACCGCACCACAAACACGTGTAGCACTCCGTTATCCAGGAAGCCAAAGACCTGATGTTTTCACTTATTATTCACTTCTGTCATGTCCTGGCAGAAGCAAACAGGGACTTAACCCACGAGTGCATTTAAAATTCATCTGGGTCTCAACAAGTTCTTCTTCCTAGTTTATCTCTAGCTGCAGAGCCGCATAAATAATAAGCTGAGGCTGTTAAAATCTCAGGTAGCGATAATCAAAACCTGTTATCTTTGGCACCTAGTACTTAGCCCTGTAAGGGTGATATTCCTTAAGTAAACACAGCAGCAAGGGGTTTGAAAAAGCAAGTGATAAATTCCAGATTTTGGGACAGTAAAATACAGTTCAGCCAAAAGGGGTTGCAAGAGAAGTTTATAATAAAGATCTGCAGCCCTAGGAAGGTTATTTGCATTTAATCTGGACAAGAAAAGTGTAACTGAATTTACTACAACAGTTCTCTCGAGATGCAGCACGTAGACCAACACTTTATCTTTGCCTCCATGCCGAAGTTGACTGCTCTGACAGCAGCAGGAGCCTGGCTGATGAGGTGCATTAGCATTCACAGATATTAAGTGACAAATTAGCATATTCTCAGGCGCCATTGGCAGCGGGATGGATGGTCCATCTCAAGGACTGTTCCTCTGTGCTGTGATTAGCCTAAAACCTGGTACTTGGGGTGCTCAGAGAGCAGAACCTGAGCATTCGTGGGGCTGCTCAGTGTGGCACAACTCAGGGCGGGTGGGGAACATCTGCAGCCTCCAGCTGAGCTCTGGAGACCCAGGAGAAGTTTTTTGTCCTTTCAGCCACTGCCAGATCTTTAGGTTTGAGCTACGAACAACAGAGCACATGCTCAAGGGCAGGAGTGACAGACCTGCTGCAGGCACGCTGTGCCTGACCGGGGGCTGCAGCTCCTGCCCCAGCTGGGACCAGCACCCACCATGGCAAAGGTATGGCACACGCTATGGGTTAAAACTGAATTTAGAGTAGTGGCTCATTCATCAATTTATATTCTGATCAAGCCCCGTGACAGTGATGCCGGAGACATTTAATGAATGCAAGTGAACACAGTTCTGCCTGTGTAATTTGCTTCTCTCTGGCTCACACACCTATCATTTTCCTGTAGTTTGTTAACAATATGTATTCACATAATTCATTTCTGTAAGGACAAAACAGGGTTATTAATGTTTTGTTTCCCTTCACATATATGTCAGGCATTTATTGAATACAAACTTGAGTAAGTAGGTGCCACCCAGAAACGTAAAGCCGTATTTCACAGGTGCTAGCATGGCTGGTGTAATTTCACAGCATTAAAACCCATCCATTGCATATAAATAATGAAGTTGTAGGGATACCAATTCACAATTAAGAAACGACTAATCCCCAGTTCCTCTATCTGCCACATACAGACCCTCCCAACACAATGCTCCATAGGCGTTTAAAAGGATGCTCCGCCAAGTCTGGTGCCAGCAGGACCCCCAGCACGGAGCAACGCTCCTTAGCACCCCCAGCCAGGGCAGAGCCGGGAAGGAGAACGCTCATGTGACTGATGCTGTGGTGTCTGCAGACGAACGGCTCTGAGGGTGCTGCTCCAGGGTGTGGGGAGCGCCATGCACCCCGGGGAGCTGGATGGAGCCCCCAGCAGGGCAGGAGCCTGATCCTGCAGTGCTGCTGGGCACAGCCGTAGTGCCTGCGGTCTCCTAACAGCTTGTGTTCATTCCTCAAGAGCTGGTAGTAGACACAGAGGGGGTAACACTCCAATGACGTCTTTGCCTCCAACTGTTTTTTTCCAAGACCTTTTGGTAATACTTTCCTACTCAAACCAGATAAAAACCACTAGTAAAACCTCACACTTTGTAGGGAACACCAATGTCCTGGAGCACAATGCTGGAGCATTTACTTTTAACAACTCCTTTCATGTGTTTAGTAGAACACAATAAATGCTATGAATATACACATATTTTCCCGATTGTGAGCAACAGACTGGTAGCCCACAGTGAGGAGTCATTTATAAGGAATGACAGGAGGAACCATGCTGCCAGTTAAGTGAATATGTATCTTTTATATCCCCACTTTGCAGCTGAGCTGTAGGTCCCCATGTAGACCTTCAAGGGTTTTTTCCAGATCTTAAAGAAACAATACCATGGAAGAAAGCGTGCTTCCAACTTTAAACACATCTCTCTCGAGATAATTGTTTACTACACAAAAATAGAAACTGCCCTGGGAACATACTCTTTTCTAGATGATTTTTCAAAGCTTTTAGCTCTAAAACAGTTTTCTTGGGAGGATTTCAGTACGTGGTTGTGAGGGTATCTTTTATAATACACCTATTGTTTGGTATTTGCTTCTGTGTTCAGCCCATGGAGAACTAAAAAAAAAAATCCAAAAAGGTGATCCACTTAACCGATAGTGACAGCACACACAAACACAATATTCGCATTTCAATAAGCCATTAATTAAAAAATTGAAATGGCATGAACTACAGCAGCAGGAGAGTCTGGTGTCAAGCAGGATGGACAGGCAAATTGTCCTGGCAACTGCAGTCCTTCCCACAGCCTGGAGACAGGTGGCATTTTGGAAGTGTTATTTTTTTAATGTACTCAAACCTAGTTTTTAAATGCTGTGAACTTTAAAAAAAGGATTTCTAATAAATATTAGAAAAACTTGCAAGAAGCAGCATATTCCAGGGAGATAAAACCCATTAATAGCACCTCAACTTTTTAATAGGTGCACCTAGAATGACAACGGGGCCGTTGTTCAGGCTGCATTCCCTCGTAGCTTGTTTTCTGCTGGTTGGGTAGCCAAGTCATGCTTTGAAAATGTGTTTAATAGGTTGGTAAATGGTGCAGTTTATTAGCTTCCTGCAATTTTGCCTTCCACCTGCACCACCCTTCTGTAGACTGCAGCAAAGCAGTGCGTCTGCTGTAGCATAGCTCATCCATATCCAGCGTTTCCCTGGGAGAAAGGGTGAGGGACCACCCCAGACACCCTTAGAAGCAGCTACCCTGGATGATGGTTTGAACAGTCTCAAGGTCTTAGGGCTATAAAAGCTGTTGAAAGTTGCCCTTAAGCCTTTTCATAACTTAATTAGAAAAGGCTGTGTTGATGCAAGGGACTAGCATTTCGCTTTGAGCAGGAACAAGCCCTTGGTCTGCCACTCCTTCCACACAATTAACGAGGCCAATGGGCAGCTCACACCACGTCTGCCTGCCGGGCGTCTCGGACACGGAGCAGATGCAGCACGTCGGTGAGGCTCAGGCTCCGGGCAGAAGCGTGACCCACCCCAGAAAGCATCCTCCAAGACCGTGTTGGGGACAGCCTGGAAAGCATCCCCAGCATGTGACAGGGCTGTCACCTGGCTGTCTCCTGCCTGTCTCCAGCCTTAACAGAGAGATTTCCATCTGCTCCCTGGGCACCAAACCAGGACTTGCCTTGCACACAATGCTAATTATCAGCATGGACAGATAAGCATAATAAGAGCTGGGAAAGTAACAAGTTATTACAAGTGACTCCTTATCAAATAAGTGCAATTCTTAAACCTTTGACATGGACAGTTTCATAGAATTTATAACAGCCTTTGTCTAAACATGTCAGAATTTGGCCAGCCAGCCCTGTACCTCTACACGCAAGAGGCTCTGGAAACCATCAGGAGCAAACCCTCCTGGGATCAGGCCTGGGATGCGCTCATTGGAAATGCCTGGCCTCCTCTCACACAAAGCACAAGCAGGAAAGACAAGTGATGGACAAGGCACCTCCTAGTCTCCCTGTGTTGCGACTCGTCCACAGCCCAGAGATATCTCTAGGGAATATACTCATTTGCAAGGCGATGAGAGTGATGGAGAGACAGACAGGAATGCAGGAGCCAGTTCTCACAGAGGCATTCCATCTGAAGAGCAATTAAAGCAGTGAAAAGTCGCTGCTGATAGAAGAACTGAAACTTCCAGTGTCAAAATACCATAACTAACCAGCCAAGTGACAAGGAGTTTTCATCCTCTTCATTTAAGAGGACCATAGGCAAACTTGTTTTCCTGCTTTAAAGTTTGACTTCAATACACTTTTCCCATTAGTAACCCTCAAAGGGGCTAAATTCAGTCAGCCAGAAGGTGATAACTGCTCGCTCAGGCAGCAGCAAGGACACCAGACAGCGTTCACACGCGGCTGGAGGGCACTATGGAGAGGGCACTGCTGATTTATGCTTTCCATTCTATACGTGCTCAGATGTTGCCAGGGTTCAGGGCCCTGTATGCCAAATAAGACACCAAGCAAGCTGGATCCCTCATTTTAGTCCCTGGCAGACACAAATCCACTTACTCCCGACTGCCACAACAAGAAACTTCCCCACTGGATCTTGTATATTCTGCTGAGCAAGAGTTTGCTGCCATAACTTAAACGGATACGCTTTTTTCCAGCGCTTACTGAGCTTTTATTCCTCAATAACTATTATTTAACTGTGTCTCCCCCTTTCACACAGTCTTCATGAATTTGCACAATTTCAGGGAGGCAACCAGACTCTTTCCACCTTCCGCAGTGACAACCGGACCAAGTCACCGCAGGAGAACGCGCAAATTGTGGATTAAAAATGCACGCAGATGCTCTTACAGAATAATTTTGGTGCTAGTGGCTCCAAGGTTACCCAGCCCCAGATGCCATCTGCAGCACTGACACAACATTTCTTTTTACACGAGAGAAACGTCACATTTGGTGCAAATCCAGGAGGAGGCGTGCAATAAAAAATGAGCTCGGCTTCCGCGGCGGACTCCGCGCAAGGCAGGGTATCGATTCCAACATGATGAGAAAATGAAGAAGGATGATACGTTTCATATTATTGATCCTATCTATTAGCAGTAATGGCAGGTCACTCCATCCTCCCCCGTGCTTCCCTCTCCCACACGGTCTGCATGGAGAGGTTTATTCCAAGAGGCCAACATGGACATGGAAGGTGGGGTGTGACCCCCTGAGAAGCAACAGGAGGCACAAACGGTGACCAGGCTGACCCAAAGCACACCACTGCTGTCACTTTTTGCACACAGAGCATCACTCCAAAGGTTTTTCACTGCCAGCCAGGAGCAATTTCTCCCCAGGACAGTGTCAGTGGAAGGGTCTGTAGCTGGGGCACGGGCTTACCAGTGAAATACCCTCCAAATCTTGGATTATAATGATTTGACAGCTAATACATACAAGCAGCCAGAGCTGGCCCAGGGGAGCAGAATCCCCAAAGTCCCAGTTTTAATTGAAATTCTCTTACAATTTTGAAAACAATGCAAGTTACTCCACAGAGTAACTTTAACACACTTAGTAGTCAATGCACTTAGCCTAGAGCACAAGCCCTTAGCAGAGAGGGCAAGAGCACATTTATCTTTATAACCCTTGGTGCTCGATGCAAAGGGAGCAGCTCCATGCTCACACACAGCTGTCAGAACATCCCATGAAACCATGAGGAGGGAAGATGAATGCCACGTTGTGATGGAACCCCGATTAGAAAACGAGTAATCTGTGAATGGCAAGGTGATTTTTTTTTTTTTAAACACATTACAAGTTACAGTTCATGCACCACAGTTTAATCGCATTTGCCCTCCAGCCTTTCAATTAAAAATAAAACAGGAACCAGCACTTTCAGAATGGAAATGAGAATGAGAACAAACTCACATAAAGAGGAAAAAGCTGTGCTTGGAGAGGAAGAATAATTATTGCTAAAGCTATAATAAAGAGGGAAGGAATCTCACTGTTATATCCAGGGGCCAAACACAAGTTATTGGGACCTTTCCAAGTGAGGTCACACCATAACTAGAGGCAGAAGGAAAAGGGCAGATTATTGCAGAGTTCATGGATCACATTGTTTTACCTGAAACTCTGAGATGCTATAGTGGAAATCCTGACCTGAGAAGAATTCCAATTAATAACTCTGGGGTACTTTCCCTGGAATTCTGCTCCATGGCTTCAATGACACTGAGCAAGGGAAGTGATCCACAACCACTGTGCCTGGCTGCTCAGCCACTGGGGAGAGCTGGGCTCAGGGTGCTGTGGGGCCCCACACCACGGGGGGAGCAAGGAAGAATTTACCCCAGCACCCTTCCCAGCAAAAAGAGGAGGTGAGGAAGGCCCAGGACACCTGGGAGGAGCAGCAGCACCGAGCGAGCTCACGCCTGCATGGAGGTTCGGCAGGTTTAGCAGCTGTGCCGGCGGGTGGAAGGACACGCACCGCAGCACCGTGCATCCCGCTGCGTGGGGAGCGATGGGTTCATTAGCGATCAAGAGAAAGCAGCACATTTCCAAGCTGCAGAAATGAACACCTTCATGACAGATAATAAATAAATACCAACTGTGAATAAATAACCTACTGCTGTTTCCCAGGGGATCTTCGACTCATTCTAGCCTCAAATTTCTACAGTAGAAAAATAAATCTGCAGAGATACCAGATATTTCTTACTCCAGGTTATCTCTAGTTACTTTTACCACCTTGCTTGGGGAGACTGAGCTGACCAGCATTTGCTTCTGCCATGTATTGCTGCTTGCTGTGTGCGCCTCCCATGTAAATGCCCTTTTTCCCATCCCCACCAGCTGCTCTTCCCCCAGCTCCCTAGCCCACAGGGAGGTGCTCAGAGAGGCACTACAGTGGGTCATAGATTGACAACAGCACCCAAATTCATCTCCTTCCGTTGAACACACAAGTCACCCTGTTCTTGCACCCGCTGCCTGCACCACTGACTCAGAGCGAAGTGGACAGGAGAACCAGCTAACCAAGCCTAGAGACATGTCACCTCCATTTGCTTCGCCCCCATCCTGGACACCTCTGCCAGCCAGGAGTTCCATGAACAGGAATCTGGTGAAATCCCATCAGCTCTCTCTTGGGAAGCCCAGGACAGGACGACACTTTCTAGGTGAGCTGGGGTGCCCTGGGTGAAGTACGAGCTGCATATCCAGGCACTCCAGACTCAGGAGTCCAGCTCTCACCTCATGCTTGAGTTGAAGAAATGATTGTGACCCAAAATTGTAGGAGTTTGTGGCCCTGATTGTGACCACTGCAGTCCCTGCTCGCTACAGCTCTGGAATATTAAAAAAAAAATCTGATTTTACCATTAGATGAGTTATATGACACTTTCTGCAGAGCTATGAATAGAAGGTATTTTCATAAGAAAACCAGGAGGGGAGACACCCGTTCTTGCTATATGAATAATATATGCCATCCCAAACCCAGACCTTGCAGAGAGAAGTTACCACGCACAGACTGAGAAATCTCTCACACAAATGACCTTTAATCACCTTCTCCAGTCTCTTGCTCTGTCTCCAATTTTGCTCTCATTAAATATCTTCAGAGCATTAATTCGGGAGTTCTCGGCACTAGAGATCACCTGGGGGGATGCTCCCATCCAACTGCGGGGCTCTGCCCAGGCTCCAGCTGGGCTAAGCCGCCCAGGAAGTCCCAGCTTCAAGTGGGAGAAGGTGACAAGAGCAAAGGGAAGGCTCTGAGGTTCCCAAACCTCCATGGAATAAGCACTGCAGGGAGCACTAAGGGGCCAGAAGCCTGCTGGAGGCAGAGCTGGCATTCCTCCCCTGGTGTCATCCTCGATTTGTGCTCAAGATTTTCCCCAGCCAGTACAGCACAGTCACAATTATCCCAGCTCCCTCCCAGTCCTCAGGGATCTGCTCCAGTTCTGGTTTACGCTGCTGTCAACAAGCATATGCTGAACACATCCTTTGCCTGTTTTTCATGTTTTTCCTGCATTAACAAAGCTGCTAAGGGGCCAAATGGGAGGAGCCCAGGAAGCGTAGACAGGCAGTTTGGGATCTGCCCCATCGGACAAACACACTGACCAGGCAGCAAGGCCCAGGCACCCACCCCAGCACCCCCACCCTCCTGCTGACAGGGTGGGCACAGGAGACACCACTTCCCATCGGAGTCCTCCTCACCCCCAATGCCGAGGACATAGGCAGTGTCTGGAAAACAGGCAGCTGTTCTCCAAACTGGCTTCTCATCTAGCAAAGTGCAGTTAATTAACACAGGAGCTTTAATTAGCTAGTATTTCTAAGGAGCCTGAGGTGAAAGACAGCAGATAACTGCAAAGTGTTATTATTACATTCCGCCAGAAGTGGTTTGTCGCCGTTAGCATTCCGCACTGCCTCTCTCTGCTCCCGCGTTCTACTCCGTCTCCCTAACGCAACAACCTCCCTCTTCCTCAAACCCAGCATTTGTCCTTTGCTTCTTCTCCAGATGTTCCTGCCTACATTCCACAGCCGCTTCTCCACTGGGGACGGGGCTGGCACAGCCTGGATCTGGCAAGTCCAAGGCTGGGGGGCTCGTGGTGGTCCGGGCTGGGGCGCTCAGCGGTATGGGAGCTGGGAACACCGCAGACACTGCGGCACGGGCAGCCCCCCGAGGGGTCACCGGGATGTGCACTCCCCTAACACATCCCAGAGTTGGTTGGGGTGGTTGTTTTGTGTTTTTTTTTTTGGGCTGTTAATATGTGCTTAAACCACAGGGAGCTTCTTAAGACAAACTCACTCCGTTTCGGCTTGTGACATGGAGCATTTGTTAAACACACTTTCCCTCTCCCCCCAACTCCCTGCACGGTGGGGGCACCCATATGTGCTTGGTTTCAGACCACTTGTCTGTAAAGGAGGCACCCGACAAGAGGCAGCAGCTTCCTGCACAGCAGGATAAGTGCATTTGGAATTTAAGGAGGGAACAGGGAGCATTAGTTTTAATGGATTGCAGGGGCACAGACCAAACCAGGCTGCAGAAAACTCATTTAGCTGTGTGGGCAAGTTTTACATGGTAGATTTGCAAACTTTGGTGCCTAGAAACCAGTAAGCATTCCTCACACCCCAGCTCGAATGAAAGAGCAACTTGCAGTTAGTGCATCTAATCAAATACATATTCTGAGTTCATACAGCACTGGAGGCACTATTGGTATGCAGGATATATTGCTAAAAATCCACTTCTGTAAAAAACCCCATCACTAACAGAACACGGCAAAAGCAAGAGCCCCTGCTACTGTGGAGCAATAAACAGTGTGTGTTGGCAAACAGATCCATTTCAGAAGAAAAACAAATGAGATGATTTAGCAAACATTAAAGACATGTCAGCAAAGCACTTCTAATTGCAGAGGAGAGGCCAGGAGGAGACAAAGCCGGCAGCAAGAAGGATATTTAAAGTATGCACAGGTTTGCCACTGAAGACACTTATTTTTCCTGCAAAATGCATGTGCAGACACATTACAGAGGGATGCACCATTGGATTTTTTCAGCTCATCATGTCACCTGCCTGTCACCCCAGGGAGCGAGTAATCCATTCAAACTGACAGACACCTTCCTTCTGCACCCATCGTCTTGTCCTGAACGGGAACGTTCAGTCTGGAGAAGGGAAGGCAGAGGAGGCATGCCAAATCCTCAAGCACATGAAAGGATGACATTAAAAAATACATCCGCTCTCTGTGTGGATCTTGGAGAGAGCACAGACTCACACTGCAGCACAGACAGCTCAGGTTAGCCCTGGGGAAAACAGCAATTTAAGGGAAAGAACAAAGCAGCCCTATAACACACTCTCTGGAGAGGCTGTGAAGTTTGTCACTGCAAATTTAAGGCCATTTCAGCTAACACACGTTAAGGGACAGGGATTTGGCAACCCTGCAGCCCTGTGAGCCCACATGGTGACTAGCATGGGGCAGCTCTGTGCCGCAACCTCACTGCAGCCCACGGACCGGACAGCCGTACTCAGCTCCGCTGCATCCCTGTGCCCACCTGAGGTGGCTGGATGAGCCATGGACACAGCTTCCTTCCAGAGCTGCCACCAACACCTCCGCAAATTTGCACACTGCTGTCACCTGACTTGTTACTCTGGTTTAATTTACTGCAGGAGGCAATTAGCACCAGGGAGCCTGGCTCCAAGGCAGCACGGATAGTTCCAGCTAACCCTGACTTCCAGCACATGGACATTATTCCCAGTTGTTACAGAGGGATGAGCTGCATCCCTGGGTAGGACAGTGAGGCCAAGCCTCCGGTGTGACTTTCGTCCCGCTCCCAGGTGTTTCTCTACCTGTGCTTGCTGAGATGGGATCCCCACTTGCTCTGCCTTCCCTGAGCCAACAGCCTGTTTCCACTCCAAGGAATTTACAATTTCAGCTCAGCCATCTGCACCATCTCCCCTCACACATGAGGCTCCCTTTTTCTCACAGCACCTAGATGCTGGTCAGGTGCAGTAAGAAGTGCCCAGTTTTTCCAACCTTCAGCCCAAGCTCAGTCCACCCTCACACAGTCCTTCTCCAGAAGCAATTGCAAGCACTGGGAGGCTGGAGCATGTTATTATGGCGTAGCAAGCAGGTGAGCATTGCTCTGAGTGAAGAGCAGGAGCCCAGCTCACTCCACAGGTTACAGCAGGAACCACCCACAGAAGAGACTAACCCACAGGAGCTGGGAGAAACAAGAAATCAGGTGTTTGGCTGCTTCTTGCAATAGGATTTCCCTAGCCATTCTGGGAGGCTCGAGCGTGTTATTACGGTGTAGCAAGCAGGTGAGCATTGCTCGGTGTGAAGAGCAAGAGGTTAACTCCACAGGTTACAGCAGGAGCCACCCACAGAAGAGACTAACCCACAGGAGCTGGGAGAAACAAGAAATCAGGTGTTTGGCTGCTTCTTGCAATAGGATTTCCCTAGCCATTCTATAATTCTTCCTTAATTAACTCATGATGCTACCAACTGCACTCTCCTGACTGATCACAGTCCCTGTTTGAGGTTCTGCAGTGCATTTACTGGTGGTGAAGACAGACAAATTAATAAATGCTCAATACAGGAGTTTCCAAAGGGCTTATTCTGTGTCTTATTTTGTGTCCAGCACAAACCCAGCAGAATTGCCTGTGCCAACTGGCTGCCAGGCACTTGTAGGCACTAATCTGTTCTGTACACTCAAGGGAGACCAGCAAGCTAACGAGCATTTCTTCTCGAAACTATGACCATTGCAGCAACGCCTTCCAAACCCTGCGTAATGAGAGCAGACACCGACTTCATGAAACTGCCACTTACAACATTCCTGGCAGAGATTTTGGCTGATTGGGACTGTAAACACTATTGCAACTATTATAGCAATGGTACACGTGCAAAATAATTTTCATGGTTTTAAAGCAAAAGCTTCTTGCAGCTTGGAAAGCGGCTGCCTGCGTGGTTCATTCTTTGCAACAAGATTGGCTGAGACACTCTACAGTGGCTGTATAAATGGGTGCACTCTCACAAGACACAGCTAGCATGCAGACCAAGAAAAGCCCATCTTGAATAACGGTGAAGACCTCTGTTCTGCCTTTACATCCATCCTAAGCACTAACACACAAACCAAAGGCTGCCCAGGCACCTGGACAAGCATCCTTAGCACCTCCAAAGACAAACTAAGGCATAAAGACTCTGGGCTTCAAGCATTTTTCTGTCTCTTCACATCTCCCAGTGTCCCATCCACACGACAGAGCCAAGGCCACCACTCCTGCCACATCCTGTCTGCAGCCAAGACCAGCTTTCCTCACACGTGATTTTTAATTCAGCACCAGTACGCCAAAGCTACCAGACAAGAAGGATGCCACAAGGCTGGTTTACATGGCCAACGGTCCCCACAGCCCTGGGCTCACCAGCACTTGCAGCCCAGTGCCCTGCAGAGCTGCCTTACACCCCGCTCATCAAGCGAATACCTTGGTCTGAAGGACACAAAATACTGTGTCCCTCGGCAAACAATCCTAACTCAGCACAGAGTCAACAATTCCCACTTCAGTGCAGCAAGCCCCTAAACAAACTGGAGTGAACATTGCTGAGAAATCCTGGACTGTGAGTAATCCCCTTCAAGCACAAGCTGTTTGTGGGCATCAGAATCATAAGAAAAACAGCAACAGCAAAAAAAAATTTGGAATTTCAGTTACTCACCAGGCCTCGTCTGCTCAAGGGCAGTTGCAGCCCTTGTGTCCATATCTGCCCAGGACCTCCAGGCTTCTGCCCACCCTGCTCTCCGAGCAAGTCTCTGGTGCCTCTCACTGCCTGCCTTGCCGACAATCCAATCCCATTGCCAGCTCCATCAGCGTATTCTGGTCAGGTACATGCTGAGCCACAGCACCACGCAGCCCCAGTTGCTCAGGTCCAGGTCAGGCGACGCTTCCAGCCCTTAAAAGCATTTGGCTGCAGCACCTGGAATTTAAAACACACACCCAGGAGTCACCACTTAAGAGCTATTTACAGCTCCACTTGTACCGAGCGCAGAGCGATTTCGGGTCTCGCCACGAAGTTACGTGCCGCTGGCTTATTAATAAAGCCCCGAGACAGCAATGCCAGCTGGTTTAGCTCAGTGCCAGGCTGATGCTGGCAGCTCAGCCGCCCGCGTTGACAGAGATGGCATATCCATCCCCAAAAACACGGTGCTGTGACCTGGGCCACTGCTCCTCAGGGTCCTGTGATACCATCCCCTGTACCCACAATGGCAAACGCGCTTTTAAGAAAATAGCCTGCCTTGGTGCCCTCCTACTCAGGCATCTCCCCAGTCCCAGCAGATCAAAAATGCTGCATGGCCCTCTAGCCTGCCATCCTCACCCAGAGCCCTGGGGTTGCATGTGGGGTGCACCAGGTTCCCCCCTCGGCATCATTGCTGGTGCCCACAGGGGTGGAGCAGCCAGGGGCTGTCCCAGAGGGTCCCTCTGCCACCTCCCATTGCTGAGCTTCTGGTAAACCGTGAGGTGAAGGTGTGCTGGCAGGCAGGAGTCCCCATCCCTGGAGGAGGTCTACCTGCGGGAATGCTCTGCTCAGGCTCAGCGAGCTCTGGAGACAGAGCTTGTTGGTCAGCCACTCTTCCCAGGGCCCTACACCCTGGAGCTGCAGGTGGGAAGGAGCCTCCAAGGCCACAGTGTTAGGACACCCCACACTCAGCTGCTCTGAACACAGTCTTTCACCCCACCTTGCATCCCAGGCTCTGGATCTTGTCTCTGCAGGGTCTTTCTCACTCTCCCCAGCCATGCACAGCCCACCCCCTCCTCCCAGGGGGGCACCCACTGCTCCCTGCAGCCCCAGAACTAGGTGCATCCTCCCCACAGAGGCGCCCAGGTCAAAGCTCCCAATGCACTGGGGCAACTGGTTCATGCTGGGGCCCAGAGCACATCACCACCATCCCCGCACGCTGCCAAGCTGCCCCGCATTACCTGCCGCAGCACTGCCAGGCTCCCTTCCCTGCAAACAGCCGTGCCAACAGCCCCTGCCAACCAGCCCGGAGGGCTGGGCATCTGCCCAGCAGCTTTATGGGCTGGTGCGAGGAGCCTGGCTCTGCAGCTGAGCCCCAAGGTGTGGGCAATCCTCATCAGCTAACGAGCAGGAGCCTGGCTTTGCTTGTGAGCAACACACAGCCACCACCCTGCAAAATGAAAAGGAAGCGCAGCTGCCAGGGGCAGCAGGAGATGTTCTGCAGATCAGACAGTCTCTGCTAGACGACCAGGAATGTTAATGTTATGAGCTGATGAAGAGGAAAATACTAAATATCTACAGAGTCTGCTATTTTTGGTGGAGGCATGGATAAACACTAGCGCAGACAACAAGGAAAACAGCGCATTTTACACTCTGGACGGACTCATTCTATGGCAAATATTTTCCTCACAAACTATTTTCTTCACAAAGTCACTCAAGCTAAGATGTAGGCAGCATAAAAGCTCTATTTCTGCTTTACTGATTAACAAATGGTTTTGCAGCAGCCAAGGCCATTCTGGGTAGACATTGCAGAGGAGAAGCAAGAACAGGGAATCCACAAGACTGCAGCTAGCAATTAGTTAAACAGTCCTGCAGCGGATCAAGCAAAAAAGCCACCCCATTAGCCAGTCCTGTTGGGTTGATCATCACCCTTCATGGTGATACTCTGTGCTGATGTGTCAGGGACCGCGACCTCCAGCAGCCGCGTCACGTAGGTGGAAGAATCAGCAGTAAAACGCTGCATTTCCACAGCGCTTGGCGTTGCAAAGCCACCCACCCTGCCTGCCGGGGTTTGCAGCAGGTCCTGGTGTGTGGCCGTTGCTGCTCGGTGAGGAAATGAGAAAGGAGAGACAGCGAGTGAAAAACCATGCAGTGTCCAATTGAAACTGCAGGAAGAATTACCGGGCTAAGAAAAATGAGAAGTTTGAGGGGAGAAGAGCCAGGAGGTAGTTAATGACCCAGACTGACTGTCTGATACAGCAGGAGGAATAACAGCACATCCAGCCCACAGAAATGCCGCGCAGGGGTATGGGGCTCGTTAGTGACACAGACAGAGGTGCGTCATCTGCACTCTTGTCACAGGAATAAATCTCTCCCAAAAGGCCAAATGACTTAATAAGTCTGGGGTCCTTCTCCGTACCAGCTCTTTGGCTGCTGAGTGTCAAAGCTGTTTCGGAAAACAAGTGGTGGATGTAGGAACTGAGATCCATCACACCTTGCCTGGCAGCAGCGAAACGGCGCCGAGAGGTGAAAACTCCTCGGGATGTTGTATTTCCACCGCAGGGTCCTGGCTGCGGATATTGCAGGTGATCAAACAACGTCGAAAAGAAAAGCAATGGGAGCCGGTGTGCATGGCACACGGCGAGGCACACGGCGAGGCACGCGGCGAGGCTCTCCAGGGCCTCATTGCAAGGCAGTCGCTTGGCGGGGCAGCCAGCAAGAGAGCCCGAGTTCCCGGGGTGCAAGAACTCAGATAGCTGCAGAGGAGCCTTGGCTCGTGCTGAGATGCACAGACACCCTTTTCTACCCTTGCAAAAATTTCATCCAAGTGGTTTTGACCTGAAAAAGCCTCGCTGGCCTGGGAGTGCCTCACATGCTGGGTTGCCGCTACCTCTCCACAAAATCCAGGGCTGAGTCCCTGCGCTGCCTGGGGTAGGTGTTAGATGACACCCCATTGCTTTTCCCTCTGGCTTCTGCTGTCCTGGTGCTGCCCCTGGGCAGCTTCTGTATTGGTGCCTGCATCCTGGAAGCTCGCAGAGCCCTTCCTGTCCCCCCCCTTTGCTTTTCCTCCCTTTGCACACCTGACCTCACACAGGCTCTCGCTCTACAGCCCTACCTACAGACACCACCTCTCCCCTCTCCTCTCCAAAATGCCCCTGGCATTCTGTTTCTCCGTAGACCATTAATAGTTACATTAATAATTATAATAGGAACTTGGATACTGCCTGGGTAATAAAGCAGAGTTACTGAAGCGGTGTGCAGCAGGTGACAAGGTTTTGGAGACACATCCCCTTCATTTCTGTCATAAGTCACCAGCTCCCTGACTCCCACCAGTGCCAGCCCTGGGAAGCTGCATCACTTCCCAGTGTCCAGGCTACCTGAAGCCATTGGGCATCTGCCACTGCACAGGACCACGTGTGGGTGCCACGAGCAGGCAGCACCCGTGTCCAAGCTCCCCACAAATGCTGTGCCAGGGAAAGTGACTCAGCTCCCGGGACTGGTGCCATTCCCGAGGGCACTGCCGGGTCTGCCTGCGAGCTCCCACAGAGCAGCCAGCGCCGGACACTGCTGCTTATCGCTCAGTGAGAAGGAGAGCAACACCCTGGCTACCCACTACAGTGCAGAGCAGCCACAAAGCATCCCTGTGCAAGTTGTATGTATTCCTTAACTGCGTCTTTAATTAAATACAATTCTTGTGCTTTCCACTAAAATCACATCGCAGCTGACTATTGAAAACACATATATTGAGGGACGTCAACAAGGGAACGGCTCCGGAGCTGCTCTGGAGATCAACTTCCAAGAGGAAACGCTGCTAAATTTCTCTGAGGCTTTTCCCAACGACCCTCCTGGGACCGACAGCCTGGTGTTGCTATGCAAGAGAAATGGGTCAGAGCCATCGCTTCTGAATGTAAAATATTGCTTTACTGCTCCCTGTGAATACACGGAGACTAGTGGCATGCAGGGGGGAGCAGGGATGGGTTGCTGTCTCAGTGCATCTCCCTGGTGCCCTCAGCGTTGGGCATATTTCCTGAGCTCCACTTGTTATTCCCAGCACCGCTTTCCTGTCTCTCCTGCCAGCGGAAAGCTGCCGTGGGCTCTGCGCTCGCCAGACGGTGACTCACTGTGCT
>NW_010236610.1:65696-72156 GCF_000690775.1 Eurypyga helias
AACCTGTTCCATGCCCGGGCAGCCCTCAGCTGCTGCTGCATCCGATGCTCCCACAGAGTCGCTGGTGGTTAAACCCCCTAAAATACACTGGGGGAGCGACAGGTATGACAGGACCTACGCAGCAGCATCAGCGAGCTGGCCGGAGCATGGTGCTGTGCTAACCAGTGCGGTGCTGGGGTGCTGTGCTGGCACCGATGCTGCCCCCAGCAGCGCCTCAGTAAGGCAGTCCATGCAGGAAGCACCCGGGGGAATCTAGGCACCGTTTTCATCTGGTGGCCCTCCACATGACTGCTGGGCTCATTAAAGTGGTGAAACGGCCCCCGTGATAAGGCCTGCATGTTGCATCCCCAGCAGAACACGCAGGTGCAGATGAAGATGCTGTTGGCAGAACGGGATGTACTGGAGCCTGAGCTGGGTGTCCCTTATTAGTGGGCGAACCGGGACTGCAAGATTAATGTGCTTTTCCAAACTCCTTCTCTTTTGGCACGGCCCAGCGTGGCATTGTTCAGAGGGAAGGGCAAGGCTTTGGCTGGCTGTTCTGGCAGAAGGCGAGGAGCGTGCACAGGGCGGGTGTGAATGAACACTGAGCACGGGGGTTGTCTGGGGAAGGGGTCTCAGCTGGTGAACGGACACGGAGCTGGTGGATGAAACCGCCTGGGCCAGTCAGGGAGATGCCAGCCCGTTGGCACTGGTGCCACCGCACCCCACACCTCCTGTCCCGGGTGCTGCTCCCTGTTCTCAGACCCCAGCCCGGGGCAGGGAACGCTGTGCAACATTGCCCAGAGCACGATGGGTCTCCTCGGGCAGGATGGCACCCGACTGTACGAGGGGTGGGCTGTTCCTCTGCCAGACATAAATCCCACGGGCAGCGCTTTCCCCTTTCTCCCATCACATCTGCCCACAGAGCTGGGACAGATGCAGGTGATCCAAGTGGAGTTCCCATTTTAAGCCCAGAGGAAACATCAGAGGCACTGGTGGGAGAGGGAAAGGCATCTGTGTGAACCAACGGGCACCCCACCACCCAGAGCATCTCCAAGGTGAACAGTCTGGCTGGCAGGAAAAAGATGCAACTGAAATAAACCCTCAAAAAAAACTCCAAAAACCCAATTCTCTGGCTCAGATTTCAAATTATTTATTTGTAACATTCCACTTGAAATACATTCCTATGCTTGTGCTCACTTTAGAAATGGTGCGTACACAAATATCCTGTTCTCAGAACAGAAATTACCGGGTCGGGCATTCTCACGTACAAAACGCACGATGCTGAATGGCAACAGAGAGGATCATACTAAACCCCCGAAACACAAACCACAACACGTGCAATTCACATCTGTCAAGTGACAATTCCAATCTTCTGTCCAACACAAGCCAATAAATTTCTTTCAAATCCTGTGAAATTAGGTGGTGGATCTAAACCTGTTTAAAGCTCCCAAATTTGAAACAATGCATGAGGTTTAAAATACTTAATTTTACAGGCACTTACTACCTTTTTCCTCCAAACTAATTTGTTGCCATTATTACGTTAAACTGAAGCTGAGGTGGGTTTTTTTTCCATTCTGCGTCTACCTTGAAGCTTGTTGTTCCTTCTTCAGACCCAAAAAAGAATCTCTGTGCCCTAAAGCTTGTTCGTTTTCCAGCTCTATTGGATGCTCTAATAAAAAAAGCAGTACATTTCACTATTAAACTTTAATTAAGCCTATATCCTTAGATTATCACTACTACAACACTACTACTAAATTACATAGAACTGATTATGAGGGTGAAAGTCGACAGGAACTCAAACAGTCATCACTATTGCTGTGATTATAGCCAGAAGGGATGAGGAGAAACCTGTACCCCAAAGGCAGCCACGTCGCTGCCCAGCCAGTATTGGCCAGACTGGCCTCTGGCCATGGGAAGCCTTGTGCTGGGTTTATGGCTGTCCTCTTCTGCAGAGGCCGTTTGCTCTGCCTCCATCCCAGGGTCACTGTCACCACCTGAGCTGGTGGGAGAGCACAGGCAGGTCTGACCCGGAGCTGGTCAGAGGCAGCCGGGTCTTTGGAAGCATCCCTCTTGCAGGAGTGCACACCGAGTGTTTAATTAGCAGGATGAGCAGGCTTTCTGCACAGCAGCCTATTCCCAAGCCAGCGCAGTGCCACAGGCATGAATAATTGCCAGCTGGTGCCTTTCCTGCCCTGGCCATCCCCCCCCGGCACCTGCTGTGCCCCAGGATGCAGCAGCAGGCAGCACCATCCAAGCCAAGCAGGTGAGGTGTGGGGGCTGCGTCCAGCCCATGCTCCCCCCCTGCCAGCAGCCAGCCCTTGCGTGGCCACATAGCCCAGGCTCTGAAGGCTTCACACAGGGGCCCCAGACAGGAAGGGTCAGCATCTGACACCATTATCTTTTCAGTTCTGGTGCCCTCAGCATGCTCCATTTCCTTGCATCACTGCCCTGCTCCAAGAGCTGTACCAAAAATGACCGGGGAAGCTCCAGCAGCCAAACTTGAGGGTGAAATAACAAGGGATCCTGTGGGCCCCATCTTTGGATCAAGCAATATTTTATTAGCTTCCTGTCCTCCTAAGCAAACCCCACTCCAGTGCAGAAGCCAGGAGAGCTTCCTCAACCCAGTCTAGGCCACAGACTGGTTGAGGTTGGAAGGGACCTCTGGAGTCACCTTTTCCAAGCCCTGCTCAAGCACGGCCACATCGAGCCGGCTATCCAGAGGCCTTCTGAGTATCTCCAAGGATGGAGACTCCAGCAGCTCCCTGGGCAACCTTGTTATTGCTGAGGGTGATGTTTGTCCTCCAAGATCAGGCTGGGGCTCACTCACCAGTATCCTTCAACGGCAGAGTGTTACACCAGTGCAAGGCACTCCCCACCGTCACTGTCCTGCACACATGGATGAGCTGGGGAAGGGGTCTGGGGCAGTCCCCGGTCCCAGGGACCGGCAGAGGCTTCGTGTCAGCTCAGCAGGGCCAGGGCAGCATCCCACTGGTGCCTGGACCATCCTTCCGCAGAGCCCACTCCTAGAAAACATCAGTGAGGTCCTGCCCAAGAAGCATCGGGGAAAGGCTGAAGCCAGGATATCTGGAGAGGCAAATAGACAGTCCTTTGGTCACAAAAGCTGAAAGTCTGTGACTCTGCCTTCTTGTTTTCAAAGCTCGTAGGCGCTTCCTGGTAAGTGGCCGTAGATGTAACGTTCAGGACAACATTCAGACTGAAGATGGGTTTTACCAAAGTGCTGGTTCACGCTGGTAAAGCAGGGCCTGACTGCTTTTCTCATGCAAATGATTTAATAGCTTGGACTAAGGAGCTTTCCAGGTCACATCAGCGCATGCTGGGCTGTATCAGAGGCTTCACTGATTTATGCTGCCCTGCTTATCAACTGTGCTTCGCTGCCCACTGAATAAAATCACTAGAAGAGAGTGTCATCTCGCCTTTTAGCTCTATTCTGTAAGGTTTTAGCTCAGTGCTGATGTTGGTTTCCTCTACGAGTTGCTTTGCTTTAGCTCTTGCCAGCCCAGAAAGCATACTCGTCCTCCCTTTTGCTTTGCCTTTCCCAAAAAACTCAGTGGAGCGACGTACCACGGATCACCACCGAATTCCACCAGTGCCGGCACAGCACATGACAGTCATTCGGTCCCCTTTCGGTCTTGTTCCAGATGAAGGATCCTGAGGTCAGGGCGGCATCAACACACAGCAGTCCTCGGGGCTTGACTCGGGTCTGCACAGCACCAGCGGCCGCTTCCGCAGCCTGATGCACGGAATCTCTGCCCGGGGTCTCCCTCCCACGAGGGTTTGGGCAGGACCCCTGGGATCTGTGCACAGAAGCCATTTGGCTGTGTCCGGATGGCATTTTGTAGAACATTGGCCCTTCTCTCTGCCCAAGCCAAGGCAAAAACAAACCCGAGAATTTGGGTGGGGGCAAATTGTTTGGGTTTAGTTTTTTTAAATTAACGTTACCTTTCTCCTGAGACTCATTTTAATGCATCACCACGCTAATGAACTAAAAATCTGCATTAGGAAGTGACTCATATGGGGGGGGAAGCAATTGAGACAGCACTCCTGGTGATTTAAAGATGCATGATCTAAGCTGGACTCAGGCCAGAGCTCTCTCAAGGTGCACGCTGCTGAAACCCGCAGAAGCACTGGAAGGCAAAGACTCGAGCAGTCTGTGCCTCACCCCGCTTTCAAGGGCAAGGAAGGATCCTATTAAAAGAAGAGCCCCCCTCCTGGCAGCCTAAACCAAAACGCCCAGTGGCACAAGCAGCTCGCTCTTCACGCTCTGCAAGGCCAAACACAAAGGAAGCATCCTCGCAGAGTCCATCTGAGGACCACACTCAGCCCTGGCACTGCACCATCATATTCCTGGCACTTAGCAAAGCTGCTTTTCCATTATTTAATACCGTGCACCTGCTAGATTCCACATTCCCTAACAAAGATAATAATTTCCTCATTAAGAGAAGCTATTGAATCAATAGCACAGAGCTGTGAGTGAATTGAGGTCATTTGTCTCTTAAGACCAGCACTGGTCTCATTAAAATATATGTGCGAGTGGGGCTTTACAGAAGATGCTATTCTGAACCGGCTTTTCACTATTCCTCCCTTTCTGGATGGAAAGGCTGGTTCTGATCTATTTCTGAAAACCAGCTATCTCCCGGCCTTTGAAAATCCCCTTCCAACCCTAAGCTGTTCATCTCACTCACAGAGCAGCACTTTTGCACCATAGCCCACCCGCCCGGAGCCTGGAGAGCGCGCTGGGTTGGGCATTGTGCTGCGGCAAAGGGAGCGGCCGTATCCCAGAGCATAGCCAGGACAGACGACACGGGCAGATGACAGATGACATGTTGTACCTGGCACCACCACCCTGGGCTGTGGGACAGGCTTTGCAGATGTCCTAACTGATGGGGGGGCTGCCCAAGCCTTGCGTGGCCAGGGTTCCCCTTCCAGCACCCGTGGGGTAGGAACTTGGATGGCGACTGAAGTCCCCATCAGGCTGAATCCCAAGGCAAAACTCCACTAGGAACTGTGCCACGTGGTCTGCTCCCCTCCAAGGGTCAGAGCCCATCACCCCTGCTAATTAGGAAGGATGCTTCCTGAGCCAGGCGAGGGGGTCGTAGCTCTGTCGCCTGTCTGACATGCCACTGAGGGTTGAGAGCTGCCACATCCAATGAAAAATAAATTAAGGTTAGCCTGGGTATTTGTTGCCTTGGGCTGACAAGGTGCAAAACAGCCTTTTTGTATTTTCACCATAACATTATTGCTATTGTTACAGGCTACGGCGATGCAGCAAGAGGCAAGCTGCCAAACTGCCACATTTTTTGACTGAAGCAATTTCTTAACACATGAACTTGTGGGAGGCTTTATGCTTTGGAGACGGTAGCCTTCATTTCCAGGATCGAGCGAAATCACAAAATATGGGCCTAACGAAATGCCTAAAGGATTGTTCAAAATATTGTTAGATTGTCTGATGAAATAAAGGTTTTCCACAAGAATTCAGTGGGTACTCACAAAGAGACAGTGTTGTCAAATACTAAATTTGAACTCATTCAGTTATTTACACTTACTATGATAACAACTATGATTATATAAATGGATTGAAGCTCTGGAGTGAAACATCCATCCCACGCCTTTGCTTGGTCTCATTCCTCCAGCCACTTCCCTTACAGCAAATGCTCACAGAGGGTTTTTTTTCCCTACCTCATACTGTTCCTTTTGTCCCGCGTCGTCTGAGTGGGTGGCTGCAGAAGCTGCAGACTGATTTCAGATCAGCAGCCGCGTTTCTTTTCTTCTGGAGCTGGTGTGATTGAAAACCCCTAATTCTGCGCTGCCTCCCTGCTCACAGCTCGCCGAGGGGTTCCCCTTTCAAAATATTGTCACTCAATATTTACGCAGCGTTTACACGAGCGGTGCCTATTCTGGTCTCCAGTCACGCGCCTGCTGCTGTCATTTTGCACAGCAAATGGGGATGCTCCGGAGGGGACTGACAGCGGCTTTCCTCGTCTTCTGCTCTCCTCTTTCCAGAGCAACAGGAGGTAGGAGCAGGGGAACCTTGTTTCCTGCTGCAGGAGCTTGGTGCTCCCCCCTGCCCCTCATCAGGGCCAGCAAGGGCAGCTCTGCTGGCAGGAGAATGGAGGAAAAAAATATCTATACATCCCTGTTCTTCCTTCGAAATGCCCTTTACTGCCTCTGTTTGATTCCGGATTACAAGAACCCACTTAAAATTTAGTGATGCCAAACCCAAACTTGGCTTAGAGCTGCTCCTGTCTCCCCAGCAGTGCTCGGCATGCCCCCCACCACCCACCCTCGCTGGCCAAGGGGGTCTGTTTTCCCCCAGCCCCTTCTCTGCCAGGCAGCTATGACAGCAGTTAGTAGAGCCAGGCTGGTGGGGATGTGCTTTCTCCTCTGGATTTTTTTTTTTTTCCCATTTCTTTAGTTTCTCTCCCCCTTCCGTCTTGACTTTTTACCTCCAGGCCATTTT
>NW_010236610.1:72187-78510 GCF_000690775.1 Eurypyga helias
GCTGAGACACAGGGAAGGTGGAGCGCAAAACCAGAGCGCAGAAAATCACCTCCCAAAGCTGAAAGCGGGGAGAGCCCCGGGGAAGTGGCTGTGCTGGAGGTCTGTGCATCTGGAACAGCAGGGAGGAGTCAAGGAAGGCGATAGGAAAAGCAGAAAGAAAACAAGATACGCAATCTCCTCACGCTGTGATCTGCAGAAAAGCCATGGGGACGATTTGGGATACAGCCCTGACAGCAAGGGATGGGAGGTGGAAGCCCACGGAGCTCAGCTCCCAAGTCATACGTCAAAACATTCCCCCTTTCCTCAGCCTGAGGAGCTGGGACAAGAGCATTGCTGCTCCCGTGGGCTTACAAAGCGGAGGTGGAAAACGCTGTCAGTGCAAGGAATTTGTACTCCGGGCTTGTTCGGAGCCATTCCATGAGCCCTCACTCGTCACGCTCCTCCCTGCACACCTCCGCTGCTGAGTGGCCGTGCATGCAGGGCTGCCCAGTGCCCTGCTCCAGCCCCACTCCCCACGACCCCCAGGCACCGCCGCTGCGTAGGGACCGGACCGTGAGTGACCGCTCTGCTACCGCATCCCAGTCACCAGCACCGGGGTGATGAATCCAACACCAACCACAGCTGGGAAGCACCGAAACCTGGAGAGTGAGCAGTGTCATTGTTCGTTAGTGGCATTTTAATTATTCTGCTGGGGACAGCTGGAAGAAATGGACTCTGAGACTGGGTCAACCTTTTGCCATTTTACAAGTCAAAAACACCCAGCAAAAATGTGTTATTTCAGCTAGCTTGGAGCTGTCACAACAGGCACAAAATCCTGTTAAATGATCCTTGTTCTAAGAAAAAAAAAAAAAGATTAATGAATGCATCCATATGAGGTATTAAGGGAAAAATAAAGGCAGAGATGAAGAGAGATAGAGGCAGACAATGGCAGATCCTAAAACATGTGTTTTCTGCAATTTCATTTTTTATACAATAGATGCAGTTTCTTTCTTTCCTCAGACTGGGAAGACAGGCTTGACAACCACCTCATCAACAACAGCATATAATAACATCTCCTTGCTATTAATATGCTAATTGAAACGCACACACTGATTAAAAACATATTAGACAAAGGCTATTGTTAAAGACCCATCAGCACACTACAAGGCCCCATTAGCGAGCAGTGGCCCACAGAGGGGATGCTGCTATGCTGCTCACTTCCAAGCACTGGCATGGCAAACCCAGCCCACACCATGGAGGTAAGAGAGCTGCCCCAGCATCAGCAAAGCCTCCAGGAAGGTACCTGCAAAGGGTCCTCCTCTCCAGGCTTCTTAAGGACTGATAAAAATTTACCCAGCTCTGCATTCAAGCTCAGGTCCCGCTGGGTACCGCTCCTGCGGTGAGGATGCCATCCCTCCCGCGCACCGGGGCACCCGCGGCTCCCTCCTCCTCTCCTGGGAGCAGCCTGGCTCTTGCAGGAAGGGCTGGGGGGACACACCGAGCTTAAATGCAGCTCCAGGATCAATAAGCTGGGGGGAGGTGGTCCAGGGGAGGCTGGCTGGGGCGATTAAGGACCCTGGTGCATCTGGGGCTTGCACGAACACGTCGTACCGATGACATGAAGCACACTCCTTCGCAAGACGGTGCGTGGTAACAGCCCCACTGAAGATGAGATGGGATTAATCCATTTTACTCTTAAGGTTGGCATCTGTGGTTACCACGTCAAAGGGGGTGAAAGTGGACAAGACTGTCATGGAGAGATGGCTGGGATAACTGTTCAGCATCAAGTTCTGCCGTGTGCCTTTAGCAAAACCCCAGCCTGCATCCCCTGGGTTGAAGGATCTGAAATGAGGTCCTGGCAAGAGTACAAGCCAGCTGCACTCAGAGATGATTTTTAGGAGTGCTGGCAGGATTAGGAGATGCACAAAGGTGCTGGGGAAATGAGGATATGATATAGAGAAGGAATTTTATGGAGTTTGCTTTACATCTCCTGTGATTTGGGGTCAAGCAATATGTAAGGAGGCGGTATAAAAACGGAATACATTGCTCTGGCTTGAGAGTTCTGCAGTTCACTCCCAACCCAGCTCCTTACAGCCAGAAAAAAGGACACACTTAGTGAGGATAAACATCGCCAGGTCAACAGGACCAGCTCCACCATCCCTATCCTGTCACAGGAAATAGAAATTAGACTAGAAAATTTATCCTGAAGTCTTGAGATTGAGCTCAGTGCCGTAACTGAAGTGCAGAACACTTTGCAATCTTAATGGGTATTTGCTTTCGCTCTCTTGAGATCCTGGATGTTTAACCACCAAATTGGGTCCTCCCTATCTCGCGGATCTGCAACAGATCCGGAGGTTCCCAACGGCCTCTCACTGGGGGAAAGGACTTCCAGCTGGTCACACGCTTGAAGGGTTCCAATGAATCCAGACAAGAGCAGAAAGCTGCTGGCACAGCCAGGAGGAATGCAGACTTTCACATACATAATTTGAAGATTATGGAAGGTGGTTTTAAAGGTCAGGACTTGCTAATTAAGTTGATGCAATAGGAACTTAACAAAGTACCACTTATGTACTCGGAGCATTCTTCTCCCGTGATTAATTCCTTTGTTTTAAGCAGTGTGTCTCCGAGTAGAGTCACTTTACACACTGTTGCCATAGAACTCTTACTGCCTTAACACAAGAAGCCAGTTAAAAATCATGTATTATTTGTGCTGTATTATGTCTGAGCATAAAACACTACAGAAAGTTAGCGTCTCGCTTCCCGAAACATAACCTAATGTACTTGCACCAGAGCCTGAAGAGCTGCATTAGTATGTGCTACAAAACTCTAATGAAACATGTCTAGAAGATTACAGTTTTGGTGTTAATAATCACACTTCCAGCTGTCTCCCAGTGCCGACGGTATTCCAGTTAGCACTGCTCCTTACAAGTGTGTGTGTGAGTGGCAAGACACAACCAGACTGACAATTATTGAGATTTACTTTCTTTACAGGATATCTTGCACAGAATTTTAAGATGGGAAAACACTCGGCCAGAACAGGCAAAATGAAATTCTGTAACGTACGGATGTTCGGCATGACAAACACGGAGTATGCTTAACGAACAAAATACATGCAAATGTTTTCACCCTTCCATTTAAAGTAATCTTGGGGGATGCAATGGTTGCGCTCCATCCATTTTCGAGGATCTCTAATATTCTGCACACAGCGTTTAAGCCTGGGGGTTGGTACCAGCCTGGACATCAGAGACGAGGATGTGGTCTGGCGGGATTGCTGCAGGGATCGCTGACTTACCACTAGATTTGTCTTTTCACATCTTCCTTTGAAGGCCTAATGAACTTAGGAAAAGCAAGAGATTAGACGGATTTAGGGACCAAAGCCTGATTGACTGGTCCACGACAATGCTGGCAACGAATGCAAATACTGTGCTGCTCTAGTTACTCCAGTTTAAAACAGGAGAGAGCAGGGGGGTCTGACGGGGCACCTCATTCCTCACCAGGACTGGGTGGCATGGGACATGGCAGTCTCCTCTGCAGAGCTGGCCCTCCTGCTCCTGCATGTGTGCATCTCTGCAGTGCCACAGGACGAACCGTGACCCTGGAAGCTGCCAGAGGCATAAAACCCTAGATTTTTCTAAATTAGAGACAGGTCCTCTAATTTTGGTCATTCTTAGGCCAAACAAGCCATCAGCTCCAGGCTGAACCAGACAGCTGTGGGAGAAGGGCAGAGACTTGGATGGGTTGGGTATCGGAGACTGAGTTCAACCCAGCTCACTGCAGCAGCAGCAGAGCTGTCTACCCACCTGCCCAGGGAAAGAAATTGTGTTTACACTGTAATTAATTTGCCGCAATTACCTTGGAGTGATTACTTCAGCACACAAGTTACAAGATTTTTTTTCTTTCCTGACAAAATCGCCTCCGCAGCACCCCGGGTGCAGCTTGGAGGGGGACGTGTAGGCAGCAGGAAGGTAGAATTTGGGGGGAAGGACGCTCAAAAAAGTGAAGCTGCGCATGCATGAATGATGTGCCCTATTTCTGTAAATCATTCTCTCTGTAAAGAGGCAGTTTAGCTTCAGAAACACTGGCGTCTGATGTTATTACCCAAAACACAATAAATGAAACAGCCCCACAGCTATGAAACCTAAGGAGATGCTTACTCATCTGTGAACAACCCATTCTCCTCCACACATGAAAGGCATCGATGCAAGAGCACAAATTAATCATAAAGAGCTTCTTCAGTATCTTTTACGGTACCCAGAGTAAACAATTAGATTCTGCAGTGCCTCTGACCCTTCCCTTCGCGCGGCTGAAGGCACAAGCACAGCCCCCATCCCAGCCGGGGCCTGGGATCCCGACGAGCGGAGTTCCCGGCAGTCTCCGGCATGTGGGAGAGCAAAGGTCTCCCTCCGACTCGGTTCCTTCTCTCTGGTCAGATGCCTTAGCAAGGCAGAAGAAATGAGATGCTGCTGGCTTCTGCCCTGCAAAACGCAGACCTGAAGCACAGAGCAGGGATAACACCATTTTGCAGGCACCTCCCCTCCGCCACAAGCTTCCATTCGGGAGAAAGCTGTCTGTGCAAGAGCCTCTGAACACACCATGTACACAGAAAATGATGCAAGTATTGCACATGTGAGCACATGAAAAGAGAGGCACACAAGTCACCCCACTTGTATATCTAGTATTTTTTAAACACCAGACAAGGTTTTCCGATGAGCTCCATGGGCTCCCACTCCCCCTCCAGCAACTGAAAGGAGAAAGGTGAAGGGAAAATTCCCTTCCAGACAGATGGCACACTAGAAGCATTTGTAACTTACTTCATTTGTCCCCTCTTGTGGGCAGAAGATGTTCTTCAGGTATGTCACACATCCTGTACATCTACTTGCAGCAAACCTCAGCACCGGTCTGAGTCTGTGCCCGCTGCTCTCACGCGTTACGTGGCCTGAGCAAGTGTCCCCTGGGCCACAAACTGCCACTGGTCACCACGCATGTGAGCGGGGAGAGCTTTAAAAGCATTAAACGCTAACTTGGGATCGGACTGGTGCTTCTCCCTCCCTTTCACTACGCCACTGAAGCTAAACGAAGCCAAGCACAAAGCACACGCAGGAGGGGAGACTTTCCAAGCAGATCAAGACAGTTAGGCAAACTTTAAAATTCAGCGTGGGTTTTGTGTCTGTGTCCCCTACCTGTCACAGCTCAAACGTACAGGTTAGGGACTTTGTAACCTCTGTCATGACACGTGGCAGTACTCATATCCATTTCACCGGAAGATGCGCAGCAGCATCGCGCTGTTCTGTCAGGTCAGTCGGCCCAGCTATTATAGAGGTGTAGCATTTGGATCAAATGAAGATAAAGCACTGACCACTGCTAGGGAAGTATATTTGCCAGCAGATTTCATGTGATATGGCAAAATAAATCCCCAAACCCAAATCACAGGAGTCTCATCTCTTCGACTAGAAGGGGTCTCTAGGCCATGTACCATGGGCTTCCATGGAGCCACACTGATTACTGATCTTCCTCCTTATTTAGGGGAATCATTTCTCTCCTGAAGATTTGGAGAGTCTTTAAAAAAAAAAAATCCGTTCAGTGTGGGCATTTAATTGCCTTTCCAAGGTAAAAGAATGATTTCCACTGACAAAAAATAGGTTTGTTTCCATAAAAAGGGTGACCCTAGCAGCGAGGGAGTTCAGAGTCCCAGATGTAATTAAGCAACCGGTTACACACTCAGTGTGAAGAAAAGCCACCACAGCTCTCCGTGGCACCGCTCCCTGCAGCACGTGTCGCCTGCAGCCCGTGCTCCGCTCCGAGGTCAGTCGGCCCAGCTATTATAGAGGTGTAGCATTTGGATCAAAGATAAAGCACTGACCACTGCCTAGGAAGTATATTTGCCAGCAGATTTCATGTGATATGGCAAAATAAATCCCCAAACCCAAATCACAGGAGTCTCATCTCTTCGACTAGAAGGGGTCTCTAGGCCATGTACCATGGGCTTCCATGGAGCCACACTGATTACTGATCTTCCTCCTTATTTAGGGGAATCATTTCTCTCCTGAAGATTTGGAGAGTCTTTAAAAAAACAAAATCCGTTCATTGTGGGCATTTAATTGCCTTTCCAAGGTAAAAGAATGATTTCCACTGACAAAAAATAGGTTTGTTTCCATAAAAAGGGTGACCCTAGCAGCGAGGTAGCGAGGGAGTTCAGAGTCGGGGGGGTAATTAAGCAACCGGTTACACACTCAGTGTGAAGGAAAGCCACCGCAGCTCTCCGTGGCACCGCTCCCTGCAGCACGTGTCGCCTGCAGCCCGTGCTCCGCTCCGGCCGGCCACAGAAGATGAGCTTCTTCCCACGG
>NW_010236610.1:78537-80267 GCF_000690775.1 Eurypyga helias
CAGCAGCAGATTAAGACTATTTTTCTTCCTCTGGCATCACAAGGTCCCCTCCACGAAAAGCCTGTTCCCGCTTCATCCCACAGGCTCATTTACAAGTAGAATTGCTTGTACTGATGGAGTCCTACAGGTACCGGCGCTGGCGTCGGGACAATTACTTCTTTGCCTTGTGACTTCAAACACTGCCGTGCCCCACAGTACGGTTCGGCACAGGCTCACAATGAAGCTGCTTTGATTTCACACACCCATCTGCCACCCGAGACTGCTCCACCATACAGACTCTTGGGGTGCTGCTTCCCTCAAAGGGAGACCGACCAAGGTTACCCAGCAGTGCCTACAGCATTCTCTGCTACAGCTCAGCATCTTAGGGGCTACCGTATCACAAATATACAATAATAGTAATAATTCTGCCATTTTTAAAGTCTGCCGTTTTTAAGGGGGCCTACAAGGAAGCTGGGGGGGGACTTTTTCCAAGGGCAGGGAGTGACAGGACAAGGGGTAATGGGTTTAAATGGGTAGAGAAAGATTGAGATGGGACATCAGGAAGGAATTCTTCCCGCAGAGGGTGGGGAGCACTGGGACAGGTTGCCCAGAGAAGCTGTGGATGCCCCATCCCTGGAAGTGTCCAAGGCCAGGCTGGATGAGGCTTGGAGCAACCTGGTCTAGTGCAAGGTGTCCCTGCCCATGGCAGGGGCATTGGAACTAGATGGCCTTTAAGGTCCCTTCCAACCCAAACCATTCTGTGATCCTATGATTCTGTAATTCTATGGATATATAAAATGACATTTGCACCACAGCTGCAGTTTTCCAAGTGACGTGCCCAAACACCTCATCTGAAACACGCAGTGCCACTCCACACCAAACCCGCAGAGCAATACGCTCTGGTTTATTAAGGTGCAGAGAAGCGGGCGGAGGGCGCAGATTAGTCACCTCTGTACGATTTGTTCACTTGGCAGAAAATTCACAAACCTGCAGGCCGTGGCGGTGAGCTCTGGATTAAATTGAAAGTTTCCCCGATGCAGAGCCGGCAGCAGCAGGTCACTGCTCTTCCTTGGGATGCTGGAGAAGTGGGTTTGCACCTTGCTGGGATTCCTGGTAAATGGACTGATGGATCCGCCTACATCTCCCTCCCAAAGCCACAGGAGAGCCTCTAGCCGAGTGTGCACAAAAAGGAGATGTCAAAGCCTGTTATTTCAGAGATGCAGAAGCAGGGAAATGTCCACAGCCCCAAAAGGATGGTGCTACATATATAAACCAACCAGGTTGCTCTGTAAAAAGGTGGTGCTTAATCGCTAGCAGCATCCACGCGGCGGGTTCTCTGCATGCCAAGCGCACTCCGCGACTTCGGGTAAGGGGGTGCGGCGAGGTTCGGCTTGCATTGCTCCTAGTGCCTCACGGGACACTGGATCGTGTTTCTTGCAGCTCTTGGCATTGCAGCGGGTTAGGTAAGAAACACTGTGCTGACTGCGGTAGAAAACTGAAATCCCTGCGAGCTCCCTCTTCCCATCAGATAGAGTTCCTTCTGCTTCCACTCCCCCCAAAGCCAGTGAGGAACAAAGCCCTTCCCTACGGACGAGCACCAAACTGCTGCAGAGCGGGACCCAGCTGGGTCTGCACAAGCTGCGTTCCTCTTGCACAGTTTAAGGCTGGTTTGGGACAATTTTTCTCCCTTCAAATCCTTTGAGTTTATTCCTCCCTGCGAGCAAGGACCCCTCCGAGCCACAGTCCCTGCC
>NW_010236611.1:0-1281 GCF_000690775.1 Eurypyga helias
GCAACCGGGGGGTTGTGTCGTTTTCTCTCTGTCTTATTCATCCCGCTGCGAGACCCCTTTCTGCTGCGTAGAGCAGCAGGCTGACGGGAAAAGGTCGGTTCGGCACGGTGCTTGCACAGTCATAGAAATGCGCCTGGAGAGCTAAAAGTAAGTGTTTTGAGCAATCTGTACTCGTCGTGTGTCTCTCCTGTTAGGAAGCGAGTATGAAAACGTTATAAAAGGTGTATTTTATTCCTTAAGTGAGGAAAAGTACTTACGCTGTGGTGTGCGGTTTGTTTTTTTTAGGGAACAAGCCAGATGCGTCAAACCTGGAATAAAACCGGAGGCCTCCGATCACCTCTATGCCATGAAACATACTTCCAACACTACTAAAAATTGCTCTTTACTAAAACAGTACGCCGCTTCCTCCCCTTTCAAGGTGGATGCTTTACACCCTTACTCGCCCTTGGCGCATAAGCCCGGCCTAGCGGCAGTGGCTGATATCCAACAAGATTTCTCCGTTCCCTACGGGTATTTTGAGTGCGACGGCAAGCAACCCCACGTGACACCGTACGTTAACTGCCAGAACTTTGACGTGTCGGTCAAAGATTATACTGGAATTTTGCTGGATGAGAAGGTGAATGGCGTGCCGCCGATTCTTCCAGAGGTCGCTGCTCCAGGCCCCCCAGCCCACAGGGAGCCCCTGCCCGCTATACTTGAACGGCAGCCGGACAAACAGCCCTGTCAGCTTCAGTCGGACACCTCTCCTTCGCCGCAGGCGGTTGGCTCTTGCGACCTGTCGGTACCACTAAGCTCTCCGGCAAAGGATGCGCTGGGGAACGAGGCCGACTCTTCCCAGGGATGCCCGGCGGAAAAGGGGGGCCCCCAGCGAGAACCGGCGTGTGATTTTGACTGCGTGGACGACAAGCAGAGCAGCGCACTGGGACAACCGGCCGAGGCTGAAGAAAAAGTGGAGGAGATGTGGTCGGACAGCGAGCACAATTTTTTGGATGACGACATCGGCGGGGTTGCCGTGGCGCCTTCTCACGGTTCCATCTTAATCGAATGCGCGCGACGTGAGCTCCACGCGACCACGCCTATTAAAAAACCCAACCGCAACCATCCCACCAGGATCTCTTTAGTTTTCTACCAACACAAAAATTTAAACGAGCCCAAGCATGGTTTAGCCATGTGGGAAGCGAAGATGGCGGAGAGGGCGAAAGAAAAGGAAAAAGAAGCGGAGCGATTAGGCACGGAGAACACGGAACTGAACGCTGGCGGCCGGAAAACAAAGCAAACCAG
>NW_010236612.1:0-58116 GCF_000690775.1 Eurypyga helias
CCCCTGAAACGGCAGAGGTGCTCCAGGCCGGGCAGAACGCTGTGCTTCCCAGCAGCCTGGCACAGCTGTGCTTCCTGTGGGTATGGCCCCATACATCCGTGCTGCGAAACTACCCGGGAGCTCATCGCCTGTCACTCCAAAGGGCAGAGTATTGCCTTCAGCCGTCTGCCTTCACCGTAGGCACAGGCCTGCCACCTACACCTACAGAAGACAACGCCGTGCCAAGCATAAAGCTGACATGAAAGAGGAAGGAATGTGGCAGATGGTGACAGCGGGTTGCTAATGTATATCCAGAAAGCCCTTGGGTATTACAGGGTAACATCCTATCATTCAATAAATTTTCACAATGCAGAGCATTCACTCAGCCTCACGAGTACACTATTTCGGGTAACAATTCTAGCCCCTCTGGATTAGGCCAGGTGTTTTTCAAAAGGAAAAGCCCCAAGGAAACCCCGGCAGCTTGTTATAGATAGAAACGACTCCTCAGCCTTACTGAGCGAAGCTCCCACCTTGGATGGGGGGGAACACGCTACCACAAGCCTTTATCATGTGTTCTCAACACAACACTCATGTCCTGATTCATACCAACCATCAGTAACTTTCCTCAAGCTGAAAGGCAACAGACTTCAGCACCTCTACTGAGCTGCAAAGGGGGATAGCTGAATAAGGCAAACAAAAGCAAGCACTGAACCAGTGGAGCTCGTTTACATTCTAACTGTAATTAGATGTACTCTGAATTTCCTTGTTATTAACTCAGTCATCACCTGACTATAGTTTTCTCATGGCCTCTGAGACTCTGGTCAGCTTTTTACCATCTCTGGTCCAGAGGCCTTTCCCAGGTGATTGCTCCTTGCTACCTGCTCCCACACAGCACTGATATAGAGCATGCTCATTCCCAGAAGCTTCCCAAGCACACACAGAGAATCATTACTTTTGCAGATACCAGAAAGAAGGATCCCAAACATCACTGAATTAAACCTGCTGTTTAGATTGTCCCTTATTTTTCCTTTTTTCTGTAGTAGTTCCAGTAGAAAGTGACACACTGTTTAATTACATGCACACACACACTTTTTAATTAAGACATTTTGATCCTGTTTCTGGACTGTGCTCTTGGTAGCTGGCTGTTGGCAGAGACAGTGGCTGGGTTCCACCCCAGAAGTCCTCACGGCCTGTGAAGCACGCCCAACACCAACCATCTGACAAGCTCTTGGGTAGCAAAGCAATCACGGGATCTGAACTGGCAAAAAGAAACTTCCTGTCAGCTGGTGGAGGGACATTTCTTCGCTGCTGAATCCCTTAGCTCCTCTTTGGGCAGGCACAAAATGCTGACTTTGTCTTCTGAATTTGGACGAACACAGAGGTAAAACTCAACTCCATCATTTTGCAGCCAGCACAACTAGTATAAGCCTTGCTCAGACCTACAGTCTTCCTCTCCAAGATCACTGGACTCCAAGTAATCTTGGGTCCAGTAACTTTCCACCAAAGCTTTCCAGTGCACGTCTATCTCCCGTCAATGACCCTGCGCCTTTTGACTAATGCAGAGAGCTAAATTTGTTCTTTGATCACAGATGGTTCCCCCCTTAACTCAGGCTGTGCAGACTGCACTGATGAATGCTAACTTTTAACAGGCTGTAAATCAGTCTGGTTTCCTTCCACAATTCCTCAAACAGACAATCCTAGATCAAATGATGGCAAAGACTGTTTCTGGCATACTCTGAGCTACAAGCTCTCCCTGCCTGGTCTGCCCCAGTTTTAGAAACTATTTGCAGGCTTCTGCAAGCCCTCAAAGTCTGGCTCTATGTGGCTACTCCATCCTGAGAATTCCAGGAATGGCATTTTTCCATCCAAGTTGCCCCTGATAGAAACACATCTGGTTTAAGCAGAAGGGCAAGAGCTGTGCAGAGTGGCCACCAGACCTAGCAGATTTCCCAGAAACTTTCTGGGTCATCATAGGGTTGCTTAAGGGTTGCTGGTGGACTGGTCAGCTATTTTCCTCACTGAGGAACCACTGTCTGGCAGCACCCACATAATTAGGTTTCCACAGGCATCAAGAACCTCTGAGGAGGGAAAGACAGACAGAACTATACATCTCCGACAGATCTGATCCTAAGCTGGAAAGAGCTCAGATTCAGGTTTGTCCTTATGAATATCCCAGCTGAATCCTGCCACATAAATCTTACTTATTTAGACTGTGTAGTGCCCAAGGGGCATATAACAGCACTGAATTATCTATGCCCTGCGCTTCCTTCAAGCAACACTACTTCCATGTTTGGATGAAACTGGCCACAAAAAACAAACCCAGAAGCAAAACACTGACAAAAGTGCAGAAGCCTTACAGTTTTTTAAAAGATGCCTTTTCCTCGGCATCCCAAACACTACAGAATTTGTGTTAAGTTTTATTTTCAAAATCATTACAAGCATTCAGTTTGCCTAGCAGGAGGCACACTCACCTGGAATGATGACCCACTTCATTTCAGTCCTTATGCTGCTGGATACCCAAACAGGATTTGGAACATCTGAGGCAAATTCATTTGTAATGAAGTATATCAAGAGGAAATGATGACTTTCCTTGCCTCCCTCCAACCCTTCCTCATCCAATCCAGACCAGAAAAGCCTTTCCAGCAAAGCTTGTGTTGAAACAGAAGCATTTTCATGAAAAGTTTTGGTTTCATCTGACTGGCAGTTTACAACTGCAAGTACGTCATCAAGGTTCCCAGCTAGCTCTTGGCTTGGACCCACAGTGACCTCAGCCCCGGCAGATGTTTGGAGGCCACGGTACAGAGAAAGAAACAGAGAACAAATACACAGACTAGTTGACTGACTGCAGGCACCCATGATCAGGATGAGAGAAAGTTGGAGAAGAGGTAAGCTAACGGTTATTTCTTCATTTAGAAATTCTTGTGAATAGAAAGCACAGAAAACATGCCATCTACCACCTCACAAATTCATGATTTCTTAGAAAAGATTCATCACAAACTTGCTTACTGCACCTCTACTCTCCCTCAGTTCCTTCCTACATGTCAGTACCTGGCTCCCTTCACTGCTGCCTCTACTGCTTTTTACTCCCCCTTGGTCCTCCTTCCACATAACTTACCCATTTATCATTGATCCTCAAGGCCTACCAGGCCTTTAGTATGTATGTGGAGTTGTATGATATAACAAGGTCAGAGCCCCTTTTTGCACACAATTGTCATACAACAGAAGAAATTGTGAAAGGTCAAGACTGACTTCTCAGCAACTCACAACAATATTTTGCTGCTTTCTTTCCCCTTCACACGGGCTCAAAGATTCACATTTTCTTCCTTTTCTCCCCTCAACCCCCTGCTTTCTATACACTAAATTCTGAACAGTTGGCCAAGACAGCAGATTCCAGAGAGTCTTATTCCAGGCCAAATAGCAATAAAACTCATTTGGCATATTCATCTTATTGGGAAGGTAATAAAATTAAGGAACAGGGTTGCTATTTTGGTATGCCATTTCTCAGTGAGGTACCGGTGACTAAGAAAAAACTTCCACTGAGCTAGGGAAGCTGAATGCTTCTCACAGCAGACGAGTAATGCAACAGGCTTATTATGGTAACAAAGACGTCTGCAAATCACCTAGAAAAGGCAACTTCCCAACACCCTTTAGCATTCCCATCCTGCTAAACATGAGGAAAGAACTAAGGAAAGGTTAAGCCTGGAGAAAGCAAGCTACCCACCCTTCCCAACTGGCACAACGGTTATAACAACAGCTGCCCTCACAGCCAAAACACCTGCACAGGAAATTAGTCCTCTGGAATCTCCCTGTTTGCCTTCTCCTGCCAAGCAAGTCTGCCCACTGTCAAGAATGACTGATAATTATTGAATTTGGGTTGAACAGTTTCAATTCGTAACATTTCCAAAAATATCAATTTGGTCCAGGACCAAAGCAAAGATGAGGTGAAGATGAAAGAGGAAGAAAAGGAAGGAGGGTGAGGTGGTTGCTCAGGCACTAAACAGAAAGGAAAATACGTTATTCATATGCCCTATTTCTGCCCCAATCTTAAGGTGCAAGTTAAGTCTGAAAAAGGACAACAGTACAGCCCTGCGCTTTCTTTGTGCGTTGTTCCCTCTGCGTCATCCGCTTGCCTGCATGCTGGATTTAGCAATGAAAATAAATATTATTTCTGTTAATCAACAGGGTCTCTGGAGAAGAACTGGGTCTGTGCTGGCTCATACATCATCCAACCTACACGGTTGAGACAACAGAATATTGTTAGCAGAGTGTATTACTCAGAAGGGACCTGATCTGAACTGCAGTTTCCAAGGACTTCTGCAGTACAAGCAGGGTTCTGGGCAAGGCTCATCCTTTTGCCCTGTTTCTGTACATTGCTTAGCACAAAGGTCCCTGATAAGGGATACAAGACAGAGCCATAACACAAATAATGAACTACATTTGCATGGCAGGGTATTAATCTCAACTCATTTTCTCACACAAACTGTTGGGCCGTTAAATCACCTGGGAGAAACCACAGATTCCCAAGTTTACTGTAACTCCATGCCAGTCTTTTCTGCGCATGCAATGGAGAAGGAAGGGCACTCACCTCCTTCCTTGCTGACTCCCAAGCACCCCTTCAGCTCCTGAAGAGAGATCGACTTGTCCTTGTTGAGATCACAGTAGTCAGTGAAACGTCGGGCACATTTCTTGGGTTTGGCTTTCTTCTTTACGTAACGCTTGAAAGGCTTCAGCTCCCGCTTGTTGATGTCGTTGCTGCTGTTGTTGTCCAGCTGGCTGAAGTACCAGTGCACCACTCGCTCCTCCAGCGTGTGGCTGGGGTCTGGCTCAGAGAACCTGGAACAAGAAGCACAGGATCACCGACTAGTGGATGCTCTCACCAACACTGTCAAGCATACGCTGAGGAGCCAGAGCTGCCCGCCGACTCAGACACGTGCTATGCCACATATTGAAAGCAGGCAAAATATGCAGGTCTTACAATCTCCTCCTTTTAGCTGGGCTCGTTTGAGAGGGACTAACTTTTTCTAAAAGCATCCTTTGGCATTAGCAAGCGGTGCCAAGAAATTCCTGGAGAACGATACCCTCAGTAGCTCTGGTTCTAATCCCAGAAGGACCCCCCTGCAAAGGGCAAGTGGGAATCTCCATGGTCCTTTTGACCCTTGGACTCCCATTCGAGTTACCAGAAGGAGAGCTGTGAGTGTCAGCTGTCATGTTTCTGTGATAGCAGAACCATCTAGACCTCAGAAAAGGAACAAATTCATTTAATGCAAGACACATTCATTATTTGAAAGTGTCCTTGGCAAGATGCAACATCCCTGCTGTATCTATGTATATGATCTGAACTCCTGTACTGTTTTCAGCATATTTAATGCTTTTCACATGGTTGATTTATACACAAGAATTCCACAGCAGACAAGCACCACAAATCCATTAAAACCAATACTACGGAACTGGCAACTTCAGTTTGCTTCATTTCTTATTCATTGTAATATTACAAGGTTGATGTTATTTGGCTCATATTTGCTTTCTGTGGAAAACAACAAACAGTATCAGGAGGAGATGAGGAGCAGGAGGAAAAGCAACAGCTGAGGATGCACAAACAGAGAATGCTGCTATTCAACATCAAGCCATCCCTGAACAGGCATTTATGTTGTACCATTTAATCGGTGCCTGGTGCTTCCCAGCAGCAGTGGCAAAGAGGTTATTCCTCAGTGATACAGAGAACCAGGGAGGAAACCCTTTCTAAAGAAGAATTCCTTAAAAATTGCACCAAGCTAGTCCATCTTTTCTCCATTTGATGGCCCAACAGAGGAAGCAGAAATGATGCTGGGACTTGAGCCTTTTTCATCCCAAGAATAAAGCATTTCAGTGCATGGAAATCAGTGGATAGGTAGTCAAGACACACTACACTGCACTGGTTGCTCTGACTTATTCCAGGAGACTATCCTCCAGCTGCTGCCTAATTCCTTCCCCAGCAGTGGGAGAGGGACAGTTTTGTGCTGCAAGCAGCCAAATTGTGGTGGGAACTTGGGACATTCTAGCTGATGGGGAAATATGAACCCAGGTACCTTATAAAATGCACTTTAAGACTGTCACCAACCTTCTTTCAGAAACTCGTAGGATATGGTCGCTGAAAATGACTTTGTTGGGAACTAGAAGGGAGAAAATTATTTTTGACTTTCTCATGTGACCAGTTTTTCCTCAAACACAGCTACAGAGCCTGAAAAGGAAAAACTCCACCCTACCATCACGTTAATCTAAATCACCAATGAAGGGGAGTCTGCAACATGCAGAAAGCAAAACCTGGAGCCTAGGTGGAGAACTGAGATCCCCATTAACCTTCTCTGATAGCTTTTACAATTTAGAAAGGTAGCCCCTATCCAGAGACATCTGGATCCTCATAACAAGTAAACACACAGTAGGGAGAGGCAAATAAATTGCAGAACATCTTTTTTTCCCAGGGTTTTACTTGAAACTATCTCCTTCATCATATAATTCTTAGCTGAGAAGCAGCCTGGCATTCAGTCACAGCATCTGGTCAGTGTACAGTGGGATAAACACTGGAGGGGAGATAGGAGAGATTAGGAACAAGTTTGGCTTAGTTTTGGGAGCAAAATACAAGGCATGCCCCTGGAGCCACCTATGGAGAGGCAGAAATTGCAAAAATCTCCCCAGGAAGCTCAGGGAGTGCCCAGTTTTTTCAGAGCCTTGAAACTGTATATGAAGACCAGGATGGCAAGAGAGAATAAAAACACATCCTGTGGCTTGTTTTTATGACATTTATGAACAGAGTCATTGGCCTCTCTCCCTTTTGGAAATGAGCTGGCTATCATCTGAAGACTAGCATATTTCCAACAGCCCCGCGGAGCATTTGGATTGCAAGGGGCAATATTCTGCTTTTGGTGAGATAGAGGAATAAAACTTGAGCTTTTGGCATGCGAGATTCCCCTTGTCCACACCTTGGCCTGCCCTTTGTTTCCTAAAGACCCACAACTAGAGAAGCAGAAATGCAGAAAATAGCAGAGAATCTTAGAACCAAGAGCGTAAAAACAACAGATAGGAACACGAGCTTCTCTGTGCTTGTTGAAGAGACACTCAAAAGCTGGACTTTTTCAGAAGCACATCAAGGAGGAGCTGTTATGAGTTACCAAGAGAGGCAATATAGCTCTCTTCAGCACTTGCATAAAGAAAATCAGGGAAATCCACAGGCTAATACAAATACATTGACTCATGAGGTGATGATACATCAATATTTGCCATTACAAACATGCTGAGAGCTCATGCTGAAAACTGCAGCATGCTGATGGAGCTAAAGGGAGTCAGTTTAACTGCTTTGATTGTAGGAGGAAGGAAGATATAGCTGTTTCTGAGTTTCTACCACTTCCTGTTGCCTGCCTTAGCAGGACTGCAGTTCCCAAGTTGGTTGCCTGCCCTTCCTGATCATCACCCAGAATTCCAGCACAGGAAGGATCCACATCATCTCCGTGCAGCTGTATCTCCCTAGCTCATGACAAGTACACTGTACACTAAAGAAGGTTGAAGTTACAACACCGTATCTAACGATCTTGACTTTGACAGCTGCCCATGCAAGACACATGCACCATCCGTGAAACATGAATTGATGCAACTTCACAGCACTGCTAAGCCACCTAGCTTTGATGATGTGCCATGACAACCACCATACCTGCCGGTCAGCTGAAATAAATCTGAGGGCTCTAATTGTCCTGCAAGCACAGACTTTACAGGAATATTCCAGGGTAATTTCCCTCTATTACTCCTCCATTGCTGTTGCAAGAGAAATAATTCAGTTGCAAACTTAATTTGCTGGGATGCCTCTTTACCCACTCAGACCATAAAAGAATCAGAAGAAATGAGAGAACAAAGCTGATTTGTACATTCTCAACTCCCATCAAAACATCTCTTGCTCTAACACCAGTCACACAACAATCCACTGAATTTCAGTCTCTCACTCCAGCACTGTAGCAGCTTTGTAAGACCTACTAAAGACAGACATTACCAAGATGCAGACAGCATTCTCAGTCTTGCCATGTTGACTTTATTACAGCTGTACTTACCTTTCTTCCTAATTGTTCCTCTTTAGCACTCTATGGCAAAACAGTCATCCTAAAGAATGAGTGCTGGGGAAGCAAAGAGCTATGTGCAAGCCAATTTGCCAAATCTAACCTGCTGTTGCTGGATTGCTTCCGTACATAAGCCAGCAAATTTAGCTCCATTATGCAGCATAAGCCCACCCACCGTCCAACAGGGAAGAGAAGCACGGTCTGTCGTTAACAGCCTAGGACAGGGAACCTGCTCCCTCAGCTTTCTTACGAATTCACTGGCATCAAGTACAAAGCCTCCTCCAAGAAGGCTTTTGCTTCTCCACCTGTATAATGTGCTATCAGTTCCCTCATGGAGGAGAACACTTATTTCTTCGGTGGCTTATGTCTGGAGGTATGTAGGTTAAGGTACTGCTATTCTTAACAATACCATTTTCCAGTGGAGACACGCCTCCACAGAACACCTTCATATCGTCTGGCATAACTGGGGTACAGGCAAAAAGCAAAGAGGCTATGGACATGCACTTTTGCAGCTGCACTGAATTCTGGAGCAGAGAGAGAAGAATATGCCAAAATATCAAATAGACAGGTTGGATATGCACTTTGCATGCAGTCTGTAATGTCTTCCAGCCCTTGAGGCCCCTTGCAAGAAAGGAGGAGTTAACTCAGTAGGAAGGAGCAGGGAAGAAGGGGAGGTATATAGGGTAAGGTATACAAGAGCAGCAAATGTCAGACATTACTCACATACAGACCCATGTACATGTACAGTGACATTACCCTCCATAGAGCTGTGCTGTCAAAGCGTAGTATGTCTCACTGAACCTGACTGAGTAAACTGAAGTCCATTCCTACCAAAGCCGATCCTTTTCTCCCTGAACACTTGCCGCCTCACCGCATCCCACTGCACGGACCCCCAGTACTGTGGCAGTGACAGAAAATCCAAATACGAAATACTGCTTTGACAGAAAGCAGTGTTGCAATCTCTGAAGTTCCCAGCAGACAATCACTCGTTTGAAGACCTTTAGAAAACCTGTTATTTTGTCACACAAACTTTATGTAGCAACAATAGCAGCTGAGGCAGAAGGAGTGAAGGGGAGTAAGACCTAACTGGACATCACCTAACTGGATTGCAGACAGAGACTATAAACCAAAGGGAGCTATTCCAGGATGAAAGAACACTAATGGGCAAGAAGCTGCTAGCAGAAGTAACAGAGCAGGGAAAAAAAAAAAAAATTAGTCCAGCTTCCACTCCTAACACGTGAGGTATGTTTGTGGTTAGGGTGTCCACGGGAGTTAAACCTGTAAGTTTCTATGACTTGAAAATATTTTGCAAGGATGTATGCCTTGCTTGGTGCTGTTGCTGAATGAAGAACAGATGAGAGCGAAGCTGAAGAAAGGACAGGACCAACCCTGCCAGTCAACACCCAAGACAGCACTGATGACGTCCACCAAGGTGCTTGCAGGGAGTGGTGGAAAGCGGTGAGTTTAACAAACTCAGGTAAACTTCAGAATTGTTCTTGATCTGCTTCCATTTCTCCCTCTCCTTTTGTTGTTTTCTGCTGTTGCCAATTCTGAAGTTAAAGGCTGTAACAAGGCTTGAATCAAAGAGGATTACTCTAACAGAATTGCAAAAGGATCCTGTATTTATTATCCTCCCTTTCCTGTAGCCAAAGAACTAAGAAGCCAATAACAAACTAAACCGAGTTCAGACTAAACAAAAGGGTACTACACAGCCCAAATTCATTACGGGGAGTGCATAATTCCTCTACGGTTAAAACTTGTTATCTTCCTATTACAGACCCGGTCTCTTCCTCTCCTCCAGCTGAGTTGTGTATGAAACAATTCTTCTGAACGCACCTTTCCTGAAGATTGTGGGATAAATCATTTAGAAGGTTTAAAAATCACTTCCCTCCACTCCTCATCGACTGTTCAAAGATCCTCCTCTTAGATGAACTCTCTCATATCTTTTATTAGCTAGTATTTCCATAGGAGCACAAAGAGAAGTTGGTATCCAACCTCGATTGAAATGCACTAGGAGTTGGGCCTTAACTTCCCCACACTATTTGAAAGTGTCAATCTTTGTTAAAACATGGCTGGGCTTCAGAACACCCTGGAGGTGTGCTGAGTTGTGTTTGCCTGTTTCAAACTACTCAACTAGAGCATGAAAGGGAACCTCGGGGGCAATTTTTTGAAATACTTTTTAGGGCTATTGCATAGGGAATAATTGGCAACTTAAAACGAAGGGACACAGCTGCTATGCTACATGATGGGGGTGGCTGTTGTAAGCTGCCCTTTTAACCCTAAATTCCACAGGGCAGTAATATTCTTGCTGATAATGTAGCAAGCCATAGCGCACACATTTTGGCAACTAAAACTCATTTCTAAATTGGCAGAGTCCGAAGAGAGATTCTCAGATCAGGGATACCCACACTGGGATCCCCTTTGGTCTATTTTAGTTGATGCCCTGTTTGATATGAATACGTCTGAATTATAAAATAGACTAAAATGTACTAAAGCAAAATCTAAATTTTAAAAAGTGCTGCTCCTATTAGATAGGATTTATACACATACAATTTCAACTGCGTTTTTTCAAAAAGGATACCAAGCAGTGGTTAATAAGCCCATTTCCTACAAGCGCTCGCTTAATGACTTTGAAAACATACAGTAACAAGATGTGCCTTGGAGTTATTACATAAACTTAAAATTAAGAATGAATTTTACCAGAGTTTTTCTGTTTCAAAAGTCTAAATGAAGTCTACTCGGCTGTTTTGCTGTAATATAAACCAGGGCCATGAGGAAGGGAAGTTCTCATCTCATTTACATTATTGTAAAGCAAGAGTAACTCAATTAAAGTCAATAGCTTTGAACTTGCTTAAACGAGACAAGACCTATATGGGATTACAAGGTTGTTTTAAGCATGCCCAATAAAAAAAAAAAAAAAGCCTTATCAGGTTTTACTTACATGGCCTGCAGCAATCCAAGTTGTACAGCCTCACTTTGCTGCTACTAGATTGGTTTTGTGTGTGCCAAGTATACAGTGTGCAGTTTAGCACAGTTTTACCTAGTATTTTTAAATGCAGATCTCTGTAATTTCTCCTCATGCTCTACCCTCCCCCTCAAAAAAAAAAAGGCTAATATGGGCATTAATTGCAAGGCCGCAGATAGCTTTGCGGCATGAATAGTTTAAGTCTTGAAGATGAAGACCCTCTGTCAACTCAAGAAGTTTTCACTCGCATGTCCAGATTCGGACTGAAGGCGGCAGGGTAATCTAATCTGATTTCCTCTATGTCATACTCCCAGAATGTGACTCGAATTACTCTTAGGATCATAGCTCGGGTTTGACTAAAGCAAGTCTTCCTGAAAAGCACCAGGCCTAAGATGAAAGCTTTAGAGAGAGGGAATCTGTCATCTCCCTCATGACTTCATTCTGCCTTAGAACTGCCCTCGCTTTAAAGAAATTTTGATCACAAGCTTGTTTATATTCAGCTAATCATGTTCTTCCCTGCTAGACTAAAGAGACTGCAGAGCTTTTGTCCCTACGGAGATACTGAGATCACACAAAATCATCTTTCAACCTTTTTTTCTTTCTTTTAATACCCCAAGGAAGGCTGAGCTCCTTAAGACTCTCACTGTTAGGCTTTTTCAGTCCTTGGAAATGCTCTTCTCTGCATTTGGTCCTATATTTTAATGTTGATACTGAAGATGCATATTGTATGCCAGTATCATCTCTCCACTGTCATGGAGAAACAGGAATACTCCTCTCCTTTCCTTAAAACTCCTGCTGCTTCTCCGATTAAAATACACAGGACAATACGTGGGACCAACTGACATGGAGATACGACTTGCCGTTTGCCTGGCCTGCCTCCTGCAACAGGCGCAAGCTTTGCTGGTGATAAGTTAAAAATTTACCTTGGATCACTGGATGTGTTTGTTCAAACTCTAAAAAAGGCCCAGGAGGATGAAATGCTGAACACTGTAAAGGAACAGCAAGAGGGAGGCTAAGGAGGGAACTAGTGTGGGGTTAAATACAGAACCTGTTCTGCCATCATTACGACAAAGAGGGAGAAGAGCCTGCAATAAGAGAAGCTTGCCTTGCAGATAAGAAAACTGACATTAAGACATTAAAACCGACATTAAGAAAAATCAGATAGCCAGATCCCTAGCTTTTCTTTTCAACATGACCTTCTTGGCAAGTCTGGAACAGGGAGATACAGGATAAGCACTGTCATAAATCCAGTGTTTTGTTAATTGTTAAGGTTGGAAACGAATTAGCTTTTTGATTAACCCTATAGGTAAAATACTCGTGTCTTGGAAAAGAGCTTTTGTTTCCAGTGCCAAAGTTAAGTTAGGCCACCCAGACAATTTCAGATATTCTTGAGGAGTGGACTCAGGACATTCCTGCCCTTGGGAAACCTGGAAAGCAGGAGTCATTGCAGAGACAGCTTCCCAACTCTCTAAACTCATATGAAATGAAAGCTGTACTGATTAAGTACCCAATATTCCTTGAAATGCTTTTCTTTGCAAAACAAACGGCCCCATCACGGCACAGTGGGATGGGAAAGCTTGACGTATGTTCTTTGGGCTATGCGCTTAGCCTAGCTGATGCACGCGGAAGTTTACGCCACAGCAGTTTCCTGAATTTAATCGCGGCTGTGGGCAGGCAGCAAATTTGGGTGGCAGCAGTCTTTCGCCTTACAAAGGACAGCCTGCTAAAAGATTTCTTTTTCCTCTTGCAAATGGGCTGCCGACACTGGAGCTGAAAATAAATCAACATGACGACTGTGTGAAGAGCCAGGCAGTGAAAAATTCTACCAGAAAGGCCTCTATTGAAAGCTGAGAAATACACAAAGCTTGGGGAACATTAGGAAGCAAGCCTGCTGGTTTATAGAAGTGCAGTGGGGGCATACATCTCTGGTCTCTACAATATTGGTTTATATTAAGCTTTATTTTAAAAGTGATGATTACATTGGCTGAGTTTCAGTTCCAGTGCCAAAGATGCCAAATAAATATCAAATACTCTCCAGGGCTTCCCACTGCATTTGAACCATGCAAATTAGACAGAATTGACATTGGAATGCTTATGGCTGAGGAGAACGACGTATTTCCCATCCTTGGGGCATTTTTCACCCTGTTTATATGAATACAGACATGCTAGGCGTATACTGCTAATTCGCTGGGTTACAGAATATTCAGCCTGCACTCAGCCACCGGCCTGATTTGTAAGGTCCAAACGTGAAGTTAAAACCATATGGGTTCACAAGCAATCCATACTAAAACCAAAAGGCACAGCGGTGCCACCCAGGAAGTTTCTTGTCTCGAGTAATTAAAGACGGCACTGCTCCCTTCCACATTTTGAAAGGGGAAAGCAGGGGATCAACATCATTCTCAGTATGTTGAAGCAAAACCCAGGGAAGTATCTTGTGCACAGAGGCACCTCCTTCATCTCTAGACTCCTGTGAACATGAGCACAGTATTTATTATTGCATCCCTGTGTGCTAGTCAGGGGAATCCAGCATCACAGAAGCCTTGCCTAGCCAAGGAGATTTAATCCATCACAGTCCCTTCTCAATGGCCTGTCCTGCCCGAAGGGGATTTGCTGTTATCAAGCAGAAGGGGGAGACAAGCCCCCAGCTTTCCTCCAGTTCCCCAGAAACGCAGACTTCTGCCCACCTCCTGCAACAGGCCTGACCTGCTGCTCCTTCCAAGAGGGATGAACAGGCAGCCGGTCGGAGGGGATGGCTGTGAAAAACAGCTCCTCTCCTCATCGTCAGGCTGGCTCCAGCCCCACAGCAAAACCACGGCGCGGGTACTGCCAAGAATTCGGCTTGCATTCTTCCCTCCCTGTGGTAGCCACTAGGCCACACGGCCTCCTTCAGTCCATTTGCATTTTATTAGGTCTTTTCATGCACCAGGGGACAAAAGAACAAGCCACTTCCTCCCACTGAGCTCTCATTTCACACTTCAAATGGGCTATACTAACCTTTATGGTGGAGCAGCTGCCAGGGAGGAGGGGCAGGAGGAGGCAGGCAGGACCAGTATGACATGACAGAGCAGCTTCCGAAGATGCAGCCTCAGCTTTTCTCCCAGCAGCCCAGAGAACCCAAATCAGCGCACAGCAACACCCTTCCCTCCTGCCCCCACCTCAGGGGCACCCAGAGCTCTGCAGCCACCTTGGTGGCATGCACCCCAAGTGCTTTCTGGACTCACCTCCCACCCCCCGTCGGCGCTGCTGAGTTAATAGCCTGGACCATGTCTGTAGTGAGAGCATCAAGTAGGCTGGTAATAAATTCAACTTTCTTCCCTTCTGGGCAGCCTGCAGAAAGAAAAGAGGAGGTTTAATGCAAGAACACACAGCACTGGTCTCCTACCCCAGTTCAGCAAGAACCTCCTTTGTTTGTAACATGGCAGCCATCATCACAGTCCCTAAGGAAAGGCAGAAGAATCCCTCAGTGGGTTTTCTCTGCGTGGCAATTTGTCCTGCAGCTTTTGTCCAGGCACACAGAGGGTCAGCAACAATAACTGGCAGGAAGACAGTGTGGTTAGCTTTATGGCCTCTCCCAGTTCCCTACCAGCATAACCACAGGGATGTGCTGGAAGCGCCTGGCAGACGGGAGCTCCCATGGTGACACTTGTAGAAAAGTTTACAAAACAACTCATTACCTCCTGGGTCATCTTCCTCTGAAAACATGGCTTTTCTGAGGTCCTAACTGACAGTTTAAAGCTTCCCAAAGCACGGGCCAAAAGCGAAGACTGCTGCTTGCGCTCTCCTCTTCAGGCATGGAGCGCGTTTCCTGCCAGCAGCTACCACAATAATTCAGTTCTTTGCATGAACGCACTGCATGGGAAATACGTCAGCCTAAGTCAACATGCGGCAATTGCCTCCAGTCAGTGCTGGCTTAGGCAGGACAAAGCGGGCCGAAGGCAGGCTTGATAACCACTTCCATTACTTAGTCCTGAGGCCATCCAGTTTCCCACCATCATAACCACAGATTGACAGTCTCCTATCCTTAACACTGCCAGCCTGTTGTATGACACAGCTGACACTAAAATCTCCATCTCCTCACCTTTATGAAGCAATCTATGCCATTTCCTTTACTACTACGTTAATACTGTAACAACTGCCTATCAAGGAACAAACATATTTAACTTCAACCCATCGCCTCCCATCCTACTCTCTTCTCTGATGTGATGGAAGAGCCATCGCCACATCCCTCGCCTCTTCTTTTTCCCAAAACCATCATTCACTACCAATTAGGCACCCAATTAGGGCAGCAGACATCAGAAAACAGGATCCCCCTAGCAACATACAGCAGTGTAAACCCTTTCTGCTTTTCCTGGACAAGCAGAGAAGCACGTGTACCCCAAACAGAGCACCAGAAACTCACTGTAATCCCTTGACAGCTGAAAGCAGCTTGCAAATTGATCTGACAAAACTCCCTTCTTTGCAGTATTACAGGCCCTGTTCCCTGCAACAGCTAACCAACAGTCCCTAGCCTGTCTCCATATTATGTGCATTACACACACGCACACCCCTCAGCACTCGTTTGGCACGTGGTCCAGAAAATGTCAGCATTGTAATGGGTAAGCTGCTATGGCAGCCAGAGTAGACCACTCACTTAAAGGAGCTTTTTGTTGCAGTAATGAGAAGGTTGAAAAACCATTTGCTAGAAGTCATCTCCCTGGGGCCTCAGCATCTCACCATCTGCAGGAATTAGCAGCTTGCCATTTGCTATGTGAAAGCAACACTTTCCTTCCTTCTTTCTTTCTTCTGGCTCTTGTGGGCACAGCCGTGACACAGTTTGAGAGGAGGGTGTGTGTAGGTGTGCAAAGATTTGGATTTATGTCTCCCCCACCTTGGCCTCTGCAGGATCTCTTCACACAGGCCAAAGAGCACACTGGCGGCAGCACGTCGAGTCTGAAGAATGGGCAAGCCTCTCGAGGAGGATGATGGTAAGGGGTCCCCCTTACAGAACCGAGTGCAAATAGAAGGATCAGTCTCAAATTAAAGCAGGGTTTGGGGGTGTTTATTCTTAAAATTCAGTTCTAGTAAGAAAGATCAGAAAAAGTAGAAGGGAGCATCCCCTCTCGCCCCCTGCTGTTCTGGCTGACCAGGGAATTTTCACATGCAGAGCAGCTAATCAAACAAACCTCAAGTCTGAATCAAGAGATCATGGAGCACAGCATCAGGCGGACAAACCAGGGCCAGATCCTCTGTCTTCCAGTGTGACACAAGGGCATTTTCACTGACAGGCACCGTCACGTCAGCCAATCCAGCCCAGCGCTGAAAAGTTCACTAAGGCACTGAAAAGTGGCTTAAGCTAAGAGGGAAACTCTCATGGAGTCTGTTGCTGGGATCAGATCACTAAGCCACAGAGCATCATGTGCCCTCTTCTGCATCAAGCAGTTCCTGTCCCCTTGTCCAGCTGCAGTGCAGAAGGGGAGGGAGAAGAAAGATGAAACCATTCTGTCTTCCTGAGAAATCAGAGAGAGAGTCTCCAAGAAAAAGCCCAAGAGCAAAGGATTTTCACAGAGGAGTTCTGGAGAGGCAGGTGGGAAGTGCAGAGAGAATCAGTAAAGCAAGGGGAGAAGGGGAAGAAAGGAAGTAAGGTTATTCTATTTTAGCATGATTTCCTAAGGAAATGAGCCTTAATGCAGTCATTTAGCAGGTTTCCCTCCCCCCCACCCTCCAAAATAATACTTGAACCGATTGACCAATTTCATTTGAATGTGAGAGGGAGAGGCAGATAGGATATTTCTACATGACTTGTGAAAACCAGGAGCTGCATAGAAGAGAGCCCTGCTGAGGGCAGATTTGCTAAGCAGAACGCTACGGGACCCAAGGTCAGGACCCGGCAGGAAGAGAATTAGGAGACACAGAAGGCAAATCTGGGACAAATCTCATTTCCTTTGCTAACCTGCTCAGGGACAACTCACTTTATGCTAGCCTTAGAAAGCACCAGACAAAAAATGAAGTGGATCCAGAGCTTTTGTGCATAGTTCCTGGTCCCTACCACTCCCTCATGGTGGGGAGGGACCCACAGTGTCTTCTGTTTTCAGGCAGTCAGCCCCCACCAGGAGAGCGATGGTTGATCTCTCACTTGAGGGCTCCTTGCTCTGTTCCTTAGGAAGGTGTCGGGAAAGGAAAACCAGAGCACAGGCAGGTAGGATAGCATTTTTAAGAGCTGCACAAACACCTATGCCCACCACATCTTCCTAGCAGAAACAAGGAAAAAAATTATGGTTTGTCACTCTTAAGAGGGGAAAACCAGAATATAAGACAATTAGTAATGGAAGATAAAGTGGGTCTCGGGCAGAAAACGAGGGATAAAATTGAGCTAAGTAGCAGCCAGCATTAGTTAAGTGACCTTAGTGTAGAGGAATGCTGCCTTGCCAGGTCCCTGCAGTGTCAGGGAGACAGTTGGTCCACAGTGTCTTTCCCCTTCTGTTGCTCAGAGGGCATCAAGCTGCTGACAAGCCCTGCTAAACAGGAAGGATCCTGTCCTGGCCAGGTTTGAAGAAGAACTTTCAGTGCTGAGCCCCTCTTCCCCCATGGGACCTCCAGGCATCCAGGTTTCTTTCTGAAAATTCTGATCCCAGACATACTTTTTTTTCAAAGAAGGGCAGACAGGCAATAAACCAGCCCCCAGAGCACTCCCAGCCTTTTCCAGTTCAGTGCTGAAATTGGAGGTGATCCAAAATAACACAGAATAAACCCCATGGTAAAACATGCACAGTGAGAGAAATTCCCCATCTCCTCAACAATATTCTTGGCCTCTTAAGAGTCCCAAGGTGAGATAGGGGGAGAAGGCAGAGACAGGATCTTGTTCCTCTCTGACCTGGAAGTTCTCTGTCCTTGAATGGATCATCAATCTCTGTGCTCTTCGATCTGGCATCGCTTTCACACACTGGGGTCTCATAGCTGAAAAAGGAGAACAGCAGATGCTAAACTATGTGATACAGCTTTAGTGTCATCAGATGGTTGCTAAGGGGTTATGTCTTATCTTACTGCAGGGGAAACAAATAAACCTGCGGAAGAAATATTATTCTCAAGCATCTGTCTGCTTATGGACAGCCAGCAACAGTAGCAGAAGTGGAGAGGGAAGGAAAAGCATACTCTGAAGCCCGCTACCAGCTCAAACCCACAAACAGCAAAAGGCCCTCTTCCAACTCCGTGGGCACAGGCTGAGGGTTTTTTCTCAAGCTGTCCATGCTCTGCAGAATCACTGTATCTAGCAGAGTTTAGGTCCCAGCTCCTACTGGCCTGGTTTTATAACTTGCCAGACCCACAATTTGTTTCCAAATCCCAAGTGAGAAAAGATTCCTAGTTTTAAAATACAGAGTAATTTAAGGATCTATCTATCCGTGGCTTAAAATTTATCAATGCACAACAAAGAAGTCTTCTAAATCAGTACTGGTCAGGATCAAAGTGGCTGCAGCACGAAGTATAAAGCAGCAAACAATGCAACAAAGCCGTTTCTCTTTTCACTGTCTGAGCCCCAACCAGTGCTCTTGAGCAAAGCCCTGGTTCCTGCTGCCACCCAAAAGCTGCAAGCCAGAGAAAAGAAAAACCAGGGCTGCTTTGCATGATTACTTAACGCAGAGGAAAGTAAGGGCAGTAGTTACTATGCACCAGGTCCTACGGAGAAGCAGCTGCACAGTAACATTCCATCCGGCACCGCTAGCTCTAAGGAAGGCACTACAGAGCTGACTGCTCTGGAAACAGGAACTTAGAGTTTTTTATAATGCATCAGCTCCAGGCCCATAGCTCTTACCGAGTGGAAGTACCAGGCAGCGGGCGTCCCGTGTCCACCAGGACACACCAGCAGTACCCAGTCGACTGGTGGCATTGCACTGGTTTGTAGAGCCCTCCGGGAGCACACTCGGGGATGACGATACCCTCGCGGGGGTTCTGCCTGGCCTCCTCCAGGGCGCTCTGTCTTTCCTGGTCACAGGAGTGAACTTTTTCTGGAAGATGGGAGGGAAGTTGGAGAGGGTGGAGGGAAGGGAAAAAAAAAAAAAAAAAGTCAAAAAAAGATCTTCTTCCCCGGCTCAGCAGGATATGGGTATCCTTCACATCAGGAGACCTCTGTGTATGTTTCCTTCTCAGCAAACACCAGCATGTCCTCATCCCTAGGGACTCAGGGACTTCTGGGTTGAGAGCTTCCTCCTACATTTAGCTGTGACACAAGATGATTATGGATTAGAGATATTGACTGCCAAGTGCCCACCAAGCCAGGAACAGCAGGAAAAACTGTTCCCGTTCACCTGGGTTTTGGAACAGAGCTATCAGATGACAATAATTCACTGTTACTGCAGCCACGGGGTAAGCATTTCCCAGATGATGTTTTTGCATATTGAAAGATCCTAAATTGTGACTTGTATTTTCCAGTTAAATGAAGGTGGCAAACACCCTGCCGTGCCCCATCATCTCTTTCTCCAGACTGCAACACACTCTTCCCTCTCAATAGCATCTCTCCAATGCAATCCCAAGAAGAGCAGAAGGTTATAACACCACCTTATCCAGTGCAGAGAGCACCTGCACACACCTCAGCAGGAACTCAACACACACTGCAGCACGCTCCACCGTTGCGGAGGGCGCTCTTCCTGCCAAGGGGTAGGTAGGACGGTGCCCCTTAATAGCTTATTACACAGAAAAGGTTATTGCTAAAGTCGTCATCAACCAAAGAACAGAGTACACAGATGGCACACACCAAAGGAGAGCAAGAAGCCCAGAAGTGGCTGCTGCAGCCAGCCTGGCACCTTCAGCCCTAACGCTGCCTGCAGAGGAGCAACAGATGCAGAGAGAGGTGCCAGGCTGCTGCCTCTTATATGGACCAGCCTATAAGGGGGAAGAGATGCACAGAGTACCCACGGGATGTTACAACCTATTTGGCTCAACAGCCAGGAGTTCTTAGTTGCAAAACCTCAACATTCTGGCCCTCTGAGGCGCAGAAAAATTATTTCAACTTTGGAAACCACTGAAGGTATCAGAGAGGAAAAAAAGCATGCATGTGAGAGAAAGCAGTCAAGGCAGCTGATCACAGGATTTAAAACATGTCTAAGTCTAGGGTAAAAAAGGACAACAATATAACTCCTAACTTTTATCCTTAGGAGAGTGACAAAAACCAGAAGCAGGAACAGTTGTTCTCTCCTTCCCTAGCTTTCCTCACCTTTACTCTGTCTTTGCTTTTTAGAAATAAGCCACAGCATCTGAAATCCCTTGCCGCAGCCAAGAATCCCCTCAAGCTTTCAATACATAAAATGCTTCAACACTGACAGGCAGTGACACCACAGGTTGATCCCAAACCTGCAGATGTTTGCACAGTCAGCCAGCAGACATGGCATGACCTCAGCATCCTGCCCCCGGGACAGGCTCGGCGCACAGCTAACACACGCTCACTGTTTCCATGAATTTTGCCTGCCTGCCTGCACCCCATCAGTAAAGTCTCACATTTTGGTGATAAATTTTGATGCTGAGACTAATTTTTGCCCTGTATTTGGGGAACAGAAGGGATGCTGATTCACAACTAGAATTCCTCAGCTTGGTAGCAGCAGGTACAACACAAAAAACTCCAGCATAGCGTCACTGGAGAACAGCATGGTTTGGGTACCAAAAGCACTTTTACAGGTTTCTAATTGAACTATAGCAGCTGAAGTCTCAGAGACCTGGATGGTCTCCCTCTCCTCAGCATTTCAGATCACTGTCAAGGCAGGGAATGTGGAGGACACCTGAACTTTGCCACATACAAATCCACACAACCAAAGCATGGAATAAAAACTTGTAAGTGTCGGCAAGTCTGATTCAAGCAGAGAGAAACTTGATCAGGAAGGAGCAGGAGGGGATAAAGTCAACAAAAACTGAAAGGGAGCTCAAGCCTCAGCTGATATTTAAGCTGACTTCACTTTGCTGACAGATTTCACATCTGGGGGAAAAAAAAAAAAAAGGGCCCCATGACTGTTTCCAAGCTGTACAGGGACAGAGAATTCATTGAGCGAGAGGCCTGCAGGCTCCTTAACAAACCACTTACATCACGAGGGGCCCGTGGTCTGCCGACAGCAATTCACACCTTGGCCCTCAGGTGAGGAGGATCATTCATGCAGCTTGTTGAAGCAAAAACAGGGGGAGAATTCCCTATCATCTTTTTATATAAGAAAACAAAACCTGCTGAAGAGAACCACATTCCAGGGATTTTTCTGTCTAAATCTCCAAAGCTTCTTGAGTGCACAGTGTCAAACCAAGATTGCTCAAGTCCTTTGAATCTTACAAAACCAGCACTAAAAAATTACAGTGAAAAAAATAGTGGGTTTTTTTGTCTGTGTGTCAGAACAACAACAACAAAAAGCCACTTTTATTGAAATCAAGAAAAAAAAGGAAGAATAAATGTCATTTAATGAGATAGTATCTTGTTTTACATACATTTGCAGTTAGGTATGCAAATTACACAGCATAAATGCACACACTTACACGTTTGTACTATGCCGTAAAAAATGGCAAAAATTTCTCTGCACGTATTAACATTTGTGGGAATAGAATAGCCACAGCATTTACTACCAGAACACAGAACTAATTGGTAGTCACTCGTGTTTGAAGGGTGTTTAAAGGCTGAGTGAAACAAATCCTACCAGTTTTGTTCAGCTGACACAAATAGATGCAATGACACAAAATTCCCTGCCCATGGCAGGGGGGTTGGAACTAGATGGTCTTTAAGGTCCCTTCCAACCCAAACCATTCTATGATTCTATGAAAATCCCCCATCACCACCAGTACTCAGTGGCCCATCACTAGCAATGACAGCAACACAACCGAAATATCAGGGAGGTTTTCCTCATTTCTAGCCTACATCTAGAAGCAGCCACTATGAAAGTTCCATCTATTCCATTACATCCCAAAGAACATAAAACAGAGGTACTGCGGCAAACCGAAGGCCCAACCTGTCTCTCTTTCACCTCCAGCCGTGGCCAAAAGCAGATGCTTAGAGGAGACAGGACAAGCATAAACTTCTTTCCCACATGTATTTCATGCCTCAGACAGCTGCGGATCAGAAACACACAGAGACAGACACAGAGTTTGTATTTAGTGAGTTGCAATGGTTTTTCCATGTCTCTCCTCAAGCTTTTACTGTGCTATCCTGCAGCTTGTTCTGTGGCTTGACTACACGTTGTGTGTGGAATACAGCACATCCTTGGGTTTGATCTAAACCTGTCTCCAACTACTTTTGTTTGTTGGCCCTAGTTCTTCTGGAGGATGAAACAGCGAAGAGTGTGCAGTCACTCCCTCCCTGTCTCTCACTGCTTTACAGGTTCCCACTTCATCTCTTTTACATGCTGAAGAGTCCCAGCTGACCCAGCTGTTCCTTCTCTGAACCCTTTCCAGGCCTACCATACCTTCCCTGAGCTAGAGAGGATCAGAATAGCAAAACACATTGACACTACATGAGGGTCTGACAACAGCCCTGTGGAAAGTTCCTTCAGTGACATCTGTCTACCAAGCAGAAGAAAGTATTAACTAGTACTAGCCCCCGGAGAGGCTCTTTCCTCCAGGCTACCACTCTAACAGCACTTAAATCCCTTAAAAAATAAACATGAATATTAACAGTTGGAGTGTTTTTCAACAGCCAGCAAAATCAGCTGGGAAATCCATACCATCAGCTTTCCTAATATGGGAATTGGCATGAACCGCATACACTGTCACCCTGAAAGACAGTCTCGCAGGTAGTGAAGGGACCATCAAGTGCTATCCCAGCTCCAGGACGCTGAAGTCAGCCTGTTCCAGACAGACTGCTTACTGGAAACTTCGCTGCTGTTGCCAAGGCCAGGTTTATGGAGGATAGTGAAAGCCAATGGCCAAGCTAGGAGGTTTAATGCCAGCTATGAAATTAAGCTGTCATCTTAGAAAGAAGCATATATTTATTATATATGCAGGGTACTTAAAAGCCTACTCCCTCTTTGAGCTAATGAGGGTTGCAGGCACAGAAAGATAAAGAAAAAAGGTTTTCCTTCTTTCCTTATATTAAACATTTAGAGAGAGAACATTTAAGACTGCAAGTCAGTGGGACACAAACAGCCTTCCCAGGACTAACAATAATAATAGACCCCCCTTCGGTGTTCTTGTGGGGTTTTTTTTTGTGGGATTTTTTTTTTTTGGTTGGTTGAGGGTTTTTTTGTTTTCTCAAAGGCACTGTCATGTTCCCCTTTTTTTCTGCCACCTCTGCTTTGACTTAAGACAACCATCAGCAAAGAAGCTGAGTAATGCTTGCCAATTCAGTGTTGCTGGGGAGCAAAACCTTCTGGAGACAGCAAATCTAGATTACAACAAATCCAGTGACAGAAAGGGAAAAAAAAAAGATAGGGAACATGCACACACAAAGGAGAGAATCACTGGCAGAAATACTCGTTTTACCTTAACTGCTCAGAACCAACTTTTCCTTCTTAACTCTTTCGACTGCTTCTAACACTCCTCAAACCATTTTTAAAAGTAGTGTCTCTGAAGCCACGAGCTATTGCAGGAAAACAGGGCTTGGACATCTGCAGTTGCATATTATTTATGCAACAATTTTCCCCTCGTAATGGCCTTCTGAGAAATGCACGGACAGATTCATAAAAAGGTCTCTCATTCCTGGTCCCTTAAGTACACACATTCAAACATACATCTAGTGCCTGCACAAAACCAATAAAAATGATGGATGAGGTAAGGGACTCATCTGACTGTCTAATAAACTAGACGGTTATTGAAGAGATGGGGCGTTTGTTTACCTTACAAAGCTGAGAAGAGAGGGTGTCTAGCAGCATCTAATCAGAGGCTTGTGCTTAACAGTTCTCATGCTCAGCTCGCAGGGCTAGATGCAGCCAAGGTGCTGCTCTGGGGATGAGGAAGCCTCCCCCAGCTGCCCTCCTGACATGTAACAGCCCTCATTGCTATCCCAGCCAAAGGACCAAGCATCGGTCACCCCAAGGACGCTGTGGATGATTAGGGAAGATCTGCCATCCAACCACAGCAGATTGTTTTTTGAATATTGCTCTTCTGCACCCTTTTTTTTTTTTTTTTTTAAATTAAAAGAAGAGGGAGACTGTGACACCAAAACCTTGGAGAGATCCCTACACCCTTAGAGACAGGAATCCTCCTTCTAAACCAGGCAAAAGAGGGGGTCTAACCTCCCCCTGTGCTTCTGTCCAGCCTCAATGGACCTATGTGAATAGCCTAACCCCAGACCTACAGGCTATGCCAGGCAGGGCAGATTTCCTTCACTTTCCCTCTCTCATTTCTTTTGACCAGAAATTCTGCCTGGACCAGGGAAACTTTTCCCATGGAGTACCCACAAACAACTTCAGTTTTAATGAACAAGCATTCATCAGAAGGGGAGGAAAAGGTCTTTTACTGAAGGATTCTTGACCAATCCCTGTTGTTAGTGCCTCAACAGGGACCTGACTTCAAAATACCATTTCAAAAAAATCAAAACACATGCCTCTCCCCTTTTTTTTTTTTTTGTTCAACTCCCAGCTTTCCCCTCCGTGAGGAACTAGCGCAGCACAGAAAAAAAGGCAACAGTATGGATATTTAGTGCCAAGTTCCTATTGACATCCTGTGCCAACCCAAAAGTGAGGACTAAGTGTCTTTGTGCCTCAGTTTTCCTCCCAGTGACAAAGTGTTTGCCTGTCTCCCAGGGAAGCTTAATTCAAACAGGATTGATTTCTCATTTTTGTTCAGCCTGTCTTTACACTGCTCTGGCAGAGAAGAGGAGCCTTGAACTGGTTATTTTATGATAGCACGCACAGCAGCTTAAAGGTGCTTTTATGTTGCATATTGTAATGTATGCAACGTAATGTGAATTATGTCTAGGAAGCAGGTCCATTCTGGGAGAACAGTGCCCCATCCCGGTAAGGAACTTACAAAAGCTTTGGGCAGAAAGCACAGCCACGGGGAAAGTTGAGCACAGGATGTGAACAGGAAGCAGGTCCATTCTGGGAGAACAGTGCCCCATCCCGGTAAGGAACTTACAAAAGCTTTGGGCAGAAAGCACAGCCACGGGGAAAGTTGAGCACAGGTTATGTCAGCAGCCCAAATCTGCATCTCTTGCACCTCAGAGGATAAAGAGAATTTGAAAAGTCTTGAGTGTGGACACGCTCAAGGGCTGGCAGGACTCACAAAGCAACGTGGTGAATAGGCACGAGCCGCCCGTCCCCCGAGCTGGGCTGTGGGCGAAGGGAGCAAAACAACCCCTTCTGTGTTTTCCGGCAGCACAACAGCTGAGCAAATATGGCTCATGGGGATAGCATAAATCTCTCTGCACCTCTTAGCCATCAGCAATGCTACCCGCTCCACCCTCTCCTGTCCGGGACAGTGGTCCTTCCAGGGTATTCTGGCTAATGTAAAGGCAAAGAGCAAAACAAACATTGCAGGTGCTCCCAGACTGCACCAGTTGAGCAGTCCCTTACCTTGGTACTCAGTTTTATTTCTCAAGGCACAGGCTACAGAGGAAGCAGAGGCTACTGCACGTTCCAGTGCTGAATAAGCACAATGTGAAGTTTTAGCAGGTGGCTTATAATTTTTAAAAATGCGTTGTTCCAAGTGGCTCATTAAACTTCAGCTACCCAGGAACGCATCCTTCCCCCGCCATTCTCCTTCTGCTCAAAGCAATAAAGCGGCACTGCACTCCCATCGGTGTTAGGTGATGAGAAGCCTTTGCAGTATCTACCCTCTAGCTTGAAATAAGGAGGAGTGGCTGAAGGAACCACTCTCCCCGGCATTAGTGAACTTCCCGAGGGACTTTTTGACGTACAACTTGTGCTCGCGTTGCAGAACCTGCGTGCATTGGGTGCTGCCCAGCTAGGAAAGAAGCCTGCTCCACTGGGTTTCCAAACCACACAGGAATAAAGCTCCACGCCTGCGCATCTTGAAACCTGACAGTTGAAAGTTACCTGTCCCTGCAATGCTAACTCTACCATCTTTCGGGTGGGGTTTGGACTCTTTCTATCACCCCATCAGTCACGCAGTCCTAGCCCTCCTAGAACAGTAGCCAGACTAGCTGAAGGATGGCAGAAGAACAATACTTTTTTATGGCTACAGTTATCATTCTGGCAAAAAAATGCAAATATTTGCATGTTCATACACAATGCATTAGACAGAGCTCTGATTAAATTCTGATTCATTAGTGTATGTTATAACTTGTGTCATTCTCATAAGGAAAATGTAGACTACATACAATTACTAACACTGCAGGTTAAGGAATAATACGCTCCAAGAGGAGAGGTCCCAAAAGTTGTCTGTGAAACAGTTCTTCAGTACTGAAAGCAATCAGGAGGCTTGTATCAAATCAAATTACTGATGTGGCTAGTGGAACACAGCATCCAGCGTAGAGACCAAATTTGAGGAAAGGATTCAAAGACATGTTGATAAATGATTTTAAATCAGCGTGATCACAACTTACAAGTACAAACCTTAACAACCAGCAAGGAGAAATCCAGTGCATGGAGTGGAAATTACTGCGAGACAGCAAGACTTAAATAAAATGGCCAGGAGCTTAGGTAGACCACAAAAAAGCGTGCAACTTCGTGACACTGCAAACAACAACAACAACAAAAATCAAAACAGGTAAATCTAGCTGTGGGATGTAGTGACAGGGGCCTCGCATAAGAAACGGGCACTAAGGACTGGCAAACGTTTAAATCAACCCTGTGTCCAGCCCTGGGCACTGCACTTTGAGGGAGAGGTGGACCATTTGGCAAGAGTGCAGGAGACGGCAAAGGGAACAGGCAGAGGTCTAGGAAACTTGATCTATGAGAAAAGGCTGAAAGAATTCCATTTGTTTAGTCTAGGGATGACATTCAGTCTTCTGAGACGTAAAAGCTGTTATACAAAAAAAGATGGTCATAGATCATTTTTTTTCCCTTCCCCATGGGTAGTTCAAATAGCACTGAGCTTACTTGGAGAAGGGAGGTTTAGGTTTGCTGTAAGAAAGCTTCAATGATTAACTTCACTCACTGGAAGAAGCAGTCAGATCCCTGTTGCTGCATTAGGGACAGGTTACACACATCAGAGCTGCTGTTACCTGGATATGACCGCTTAAAACGGGAAGGAAAATAAGTATGTGACCTCTTCAGGCCTTATCCACTTCCCTCACACAGACTGAGAAGCTCCAGCAGATCCTAGATGACTGAGGCAACCTCTTCACAAACATAGCCTGAAGTCTTTAAGCTTCCAAATTTTGGGGTCTGATCACCCTAATGCCTCTGGCTTCTGTATTCTGTGTGACAGCTGTAGCCATGCGGCACCTTCACAATGACAACAGCTTCTGCAGTCTGAGCAGAGAAAGTCTGGCACCAAAACACAGCCCTGATGGGTTCCTGACAACAGGATGATCCCTCAGGCATAGAAAAGCTTCCAACCTTAGACAACTGCCCTTGTGATTTTGACAGGAAGCTACTCATTGTCTGCATTTTTTCTTCTCTAACTCCTCTTTTCCATTTCACATAGTTTCTGAGCCCTGTTAGCTTGTGGCATACGTAGCTTTGAGATAAGCCACCTGTTTTAGAACACATTCATTCGTTTTCCTTATATTCCTTTCTCGCGGCACTCTTTCCACACTGAGGAATGCTATTCAATAAATTGAGAAGCCGTAGGTGTTTCCACTGGAGCCTCAACATTATTGGGAAACTATTTTCACTTCCACACCTGTTTTTAATAGCGCTTGGAACAACCAGCACAGCAATTGTTGGAGAACTTGCCTACCTCTGCTGGCTGGGGTATACGAGCACACCAATTTTACAGTAATGCAAGTGTGTAACTATAGGACACCAAATAGAAAGCTTTTGAAAACTGTTACAGGCAGGTAAAAAATATTTCAGACTGGTTTACCTAACTATGGTACAATTCCTTTTTCCATGCTACTGCTGGTGGGTAAAAGGTGGGGGAAGAGAGACAGGTTTATAGTGTGACGAGTCGTTTCATGTAATGACAGATCAGCTTTTTCCTGTAGGATCTAGCATTTAACAAGGAGGCAGAGGGAATCGCCTCTGACAGGAGTGCTAGCACTCACTCTTGGACACTTAGCTGGAGCCAGGCTGACTCTGGGCAAAATATTCAGGCTTTGGAAGTTCAGTGACCTAATGTACAGGATTCAGACATCAGCTACAGGACAAAGAAACTGCACCACTGCATCACTGTCATGAGACAGAGGTAGCCCTCTTCCACACTCTGGGCTGAAAGGCAAGGGAAGGACTAGAGTGATACTATCGCTGAGGTCAGCATTCTTCCCAGTAGGATTTCTCTGAATTGCAGCCTTACGCAGGCAACAGTCCCTCCGGCTGTGGGACATCATGTATTCTGGACATCCCAGCTCCAGAGAGAAGCTGCAGTTTTGGAGCCTGTTGCCTGAGCCTGAGACGAGGTGGGAAAGTGATGACACCAGCAGAATCACCGACCTCCCTGCATTATAACTGGTGAAACTGGAGAACTGCCATCCCATTCACCCAGGGTGAGGGTTGCCAAACACATTTTCCTCCCTCGCGTGTTCCAGTAGATTGAAGGCTGCCTTGCTTTTTAAACACAATCCCATCTCTTTGCAAGGCTCTGAAGGTGGATTGTCTGCCCAGTCTTCTTTCCTGACTCTTCAAGAGACAGCCTTTGGGACCTTCTACCAGGAGATCTTTCCAGCTACTTACATTTCCACAGCCTGAGAAGCACGCAGCTAAGCCACCTCTGAACTACACCGCAGAACGTACTCATCGACCACTTTATTTTGGTTGTCTGGCAAAATGCAAAAATTCAGAGGACCACAAAGCAAAAGGGAACATTAACTTCTACTCTTGCCCCTCAGAGATACACAGGTCTCTTACATGCAGCTCACAGGTCTGCTGAGATCAGACTGTTTGAAAATAAAGAAACCACAGCTGACATTTCCCTCAAGTGTCCCATGCTGCTACTCCACAAGCCCTGCTGATATTCCTGCAGGGCCTCACACATTTCCTTTCTTATCTACTCACTCCATCTCCACAGCCCACCAAAGTGGAGAACCTCTTCTTCACCCTAAGCCTGGTACTAGAAGAAGGAAATTTTCATGGGAGGGGTAGGGTTTTCCAGCAGTTCTGGAATGCAGCTCTGTTCCCTCTCAGCCTTGTGCTCTACTAGGTGATATCCGTGCCCTCCCTTGGACAATGCTAAGGGCAGCAGACACTCTTGGGGATACACTGATACGTGTACCACTGAGCCTTTTTTTTCTTCAGCTGTCTTGCAAATCACTTGGGCCTTCAGTTCTGCAACCTCCAAACGCCACCAGCGCCCTGGGTTTCAGGAGAAGCCTAGGTCTAAACCTTTGCCAGAGGCAATCTAGGAGCAGAAGTCAAGCTGTCACTTTTAAATAAGTCCTTCTTATTTGTGGCACCGTAGGAACATTGTAATCTGTCGTGAAGTTGGCAGGAACATTTCAAGAGAGGCAGGAAGGTGACTCGATGCGTGTAGCCCGTCTGCAGGCATCAACATACGTTCAAATGGATGTCTGAAAGGCAGATCCACACGCAAGCCCGTGCTGGAGACTGCCGGTGTACACAGTGAGGAGCACCCTACTGCTAAAGAATTAGTTCAGCAAGTCAATGCAACCCCTTCATTATGAACCAGCTTCTGCTAAAAAGCAAAACAAACTCCATCAAGTTGACCTCTCCACTCTCCATTTGGCCCTGTATGTCCAGGTAGTGTCTGGTGCTGGGGCTTATGTCCTTTCCTTTTCCCCTCCAAATCCTCAGTGGTTTTAAATGCAGGGTTGGGTTTTTTCCCCCCTTTTACCCCAGCTTCTTACGTATCTTCGTCCCCCCTCCTACTGCTCCCTGTCCACTCACTTTAACGGGCAGCTGTAGAGTAGCAGTTATGACTCCATGTCTAGAGTAATTTGTTTTCTTTCTTTGGGGAATAAGGAGGGGGGAGTGACTGAATTCTTTGGGAATGATTTATCACACAGCACTCAGGGGGAGCTTCATTTATTTGCCGAGCTGCATATGGTTTAACACCTATGGTTGCATGCCGATTATTATACAATGTTATTTTTCCCACTTGTATACTTTGCACCTTTTCATAGAGCAGATTAACTAGTCCCCAGTGGCATGTTATTTATGACTTTGTTTGCTGGCTGTCTGGGAAGGGTCCTGGTCCTAGATTCTTCCATTCTCCCTGCTTCTGCTCTCTCCTACGTACTCCCTCTTCTTCACCACACCTGCCTCACTGAGACCGTGGGAGAATCACACTGGGGCATCACATGTGTCTGACCTCAGAACTTTCAGGAGGGAGGATGAGAGAGGCCTCCCAAGCAACAGTCAAGACAGGAAGGGGTGGCTGAAACACGGATGGAGTTGGAGGGAAAGAAGGGATAGAAATTAAGGGAGAAACACCACATTTTTGGCCTGCAAGGAAGCAGGAGCTCTGCTGAGAACAACATGGAGGTTTGCTGTGAAAATGTAATGGAATTAGTAAATTTTCATGTCATACTCAACTGGAGCATCTCCCTGAGACTGCTTTGTTTGGTATCAAGCCAGAAATATAATTAAAATGAATGCAAAACCAAATTAAATCCTCAGAAAAAGAAGGGGTGGAAAAACTAACACGAAAGTTTAAAGTGGTTCTGGGAGGTGGGACAGTAAAGTGACAGGTTTTAGCCCAACGGTTTTGACAGGTCAGAGCAGCACTGTGTTGGGAGCCGAGAAGGACACGTTAATAGAGAGCAGTAGAACAGGCAAAAGCTTTTTGACTCATCGGATCCCTCCCATGAACTCTTGTTCTTGACATCACCACTGACCCTTCTTCTTTCCTCTTCAGCTATGGAGAAGTTCAAAAGCCACTAATCACCGGTGTAATGCCCAGAGGAGATGGAAGCACCAAAGTGCTCACCAAGGATTGCAGTCAGCATTAGGATGTCATTTCCAGGCACCAAAATTCTCCAATTCCAATACCACTGTAACACCTTACTCAGATGTCACGAAAGCACAATTGTGCCTGGCTACCTCCCCATCTCAACCTGCTTTCCTGTTAAAGTGAGATCAACTTTTGCTTCCAGCCATCTTCTCCTCCACTTGGCACCCTGACTAAAACTAACCAGCCACAGATTCTGGGGAAGAGCCTACAATCCCGTAACAGACATTTGGACAGTAACATTAACACAACCGGCATGGAGAGACAGCCAGTCAGTTTGGAACTAACACGACTAGTTTAGTAGTAGCAGAAAGTGGTAGAAAAGTAGCAGGAGAAGCAGAAACCCACAGTCAAACAACGAGGTGGGGAGTGCTGCGCACCAAGAGGAGGAAGAGACAGCTAAGAAAGAAGGCTGAGAAGGTGGGAGGAAAGACAGTTGAGAAACTGCCTCCATTCGAAACATTGCTTTGCTTCCCAAGAGCCTTGTCTGGATCCACCTGCAGCTCTCTGCAGTGTTCCGTATTTCCAAGGCGCAAAGGAAATTTGGTCCAACTCCAACTAACTATACATTCAACACAAACGGGTGCATTGTCTCCCCACTTTGGAAAATAACATAGGCGTTCAAGCTCCTCGGGGTTAGCAATCACGGCTAAAAAGGAAAATCCTAATAAATCAAACCTTTGTCTAACCTTGGCTATTTTTGATGTATCCCACCAAAAGGGCCATGTTCCTTTTTAAGAGCAAATCAGCAGGCTCTGCCCCATTATATGTTGGTCTCACCTGACAATCGGACTGTGGAGGAACTACACCGATTCTCAATATAGGTGGCTTAAATGCACATTCCTTGTTAATGTATGGGATCCTGGAAAGACTCCATGTGTCTAAGGCAACATACCAGGAATACATTCTCATTAGGAGCAACTGCTACCCTTGATCCTTAAGAAAGGCATGCAGCAAAAGGATATCACTTTTTTCCTTCCCAGAGGAGGGAGCTATTTCGGGGTGCAGTGTGGATTTTCTTGCCTTTTTTTCCTGCAAGTGGGAAAAAGCCCCAAACCTTAAGGAACACAAACAAGCCACAGGACCCATGTCCTGGTAGTACACTTGATATAATCACATCCCACCTCACTGAGCAGATCTCTCGAGACCAACTGCACCCAAGAGTACGCAGACGGCCTTTGGGGTCACGGGAGGGTGTGCTTCTGCTTCTTGCGAAAGTATATACAGACGTGCAGCTTTCAAGGTGTTTCTCCTGTTGGGGAAACTTAAATTTTGGTCTCCAAGTGAATTCAGTTAACAAAAAGAAATGTGAATACCACCATTTTTGGTTTTCAAAGTTCATTTATAGTTGCATTCTGCCTACTAACAGCCCTGAGAGCAGAAAGCTCTGTCACTGGAAAGCTGTCACATGCGACGCCTGCACGACACTTGAGTACTAGAGCTCAACAGAATAGGCCACATGGAGCTGGCCCCCATTCAACAAGCAAGATTTTGAAATAAACAGCTATGGTTTTTTCCTTTTTTTTTTTTTTCCTTTAACTAGGCACACACAAACCTGTCTTCAGCTGCTAACCTTAATATATTACTCATTCTTCCTTTCAAATAACGTCATGTTCAAAACCCCAGTGACTGCAGAATATTTACTTGAGGCTGCTACTGCTGGTTTCTCTAGAGCTGTTTATTTTTCCATGCATGAGCTCATTACATCACTCTGGTTTTCTTAAAGGTTGTCAGGGTAAGCTGGATACAGCCTGGAATCTCTCGCTAACTAAAACCAAATCACTAAGTAGCACAAATGGATTTGGAGGTAACACAACTCTGGAAATGAGGAACAACCACGGGTTCCTCAGTGGAGATGGGGTGCTCCCAAACAGGCAGCCATTAGATTTATTTTCTTGGAAGCAGAATACATTATCAATTGTTTCCCTAGATTGTGAACTGTAAAAGAATAACCATTTGGACTGTTCCTGGCCGGAATAGGTTGGGGAGAGGAGGTAGGAAAGTAGGAGGCTGAAACGGTAAACATAGAATGAAAAGACAGTTCCCACCCACACTGATTAGAGAATTACCATTGCAAAGGTCCCACCTGTAGGTCCTGCTCTGACAGTGTTAAAAATAAATGATATATCACAGAGGGAAGTGCTAAATAACAGGCTTGGTTTGGGGTATCCACATGGGTGTGCATGTTTGGGGAAGGGGAAAATCAATTCAGAACAAATATCAAAAAATGATTTTGTCATCTTGCTACAGCAAACAGAACATTGCGTTGATCTAGATCTTTCACTTGCCCTGAAAAGAAAAAAATACTTTTGAGCTTTTTGGATTCATGAAGGCAGAAGACTCAGTTTGTAAGTGTAAAAAAACAAAACAAAACAAAAACCAAAACCCAACACCCCAACAACTGTAACTTTTCTGCTACTCATAAGTCCAGATGTTAGACTATGTTTGTATTTTGGTTCCTGCCTCTGGCTGAGAAGATTTAAACCTGCATCTCAACCTAGTGAGGAAGAGATCTAGTCCTAGAACTGTCAATCCCTCCTAGCAATGGTGTTTTACTTCACGTAGAAAAATTCACTGACGAAACACCTGGAGATGTATAGATTCGCAGTCAAGCGCTCTAGTCACCAGGCTAGAGTCATTCTGCTTTTCCTTATTCCTAGCTTAGTTAGTACTTACACATGCCAAGCAAAAGATAAATGCTCCAAGAGAGGACTGTTTCAAAGAGAACCTCTTCTGCTTGTCAGCACCAAATGGAAGGTGGAACACTCCAATTTCAAATGCATCTCTTATGGGATACAGGCTGCATAAGCAATACGGGGTGTCACCAGCTCTACAATGCTCAGCTACCTGGTGCGTGGTTCACCCCTAAGCCTAACATTGACCACAGACAATGCCGGCAAGTTACAGACCTTATTTGCCTCCATAAAGCCATTCTTAAAATTCTCCTCATGGCGGATATAGTGATGGTGCTAGCTTTCCAAGATGTCCAATGTCAGTGCTGATTGAAGCGCAGCACACCACCTCCGACAGTAGTGTCTGCTGGATCTCACTGCAAAGGACAGGGCTACGTAACCACCGCAGGGAGGAGAGAGATCAGGGTTAAGTCAGTTAAGAACAGAAATAAAAGAACAGTTAGGCTGGATATTACAAAACAAAACAAAACAGAGATTGAGTTCAGACAGCAGAGCAGTTTCTTGTGGGAAGAAGTGAAATCCTTATTGCCTAAGGCATTTATGCCACACTAGAAAATGCTGCTCTTGAAACAGTACAAACATTCACTAGCCTTAAAGGCAGTAAGATGGGATGACCTTCTAGGTCTTTTCTCACCTCTAATTACAGCGATCCCATTAAATTGCTGCGAGAGGACTCTATCTGCTTCAAGACACTAAGTGCAAGCTCAGAGGGACAATATAGCTGAGCGAATATCAAAACCAAAAATCCAACCTTGCACTAGTAAAACTTACCTCAGCCCTTTAAAAATTAATGAAAAAAAATCAGAAAAGTGCTGAGCATTAATATTTCAAGCTGTCAAGGGCCAAAAGCAATTAAAAACTTCCCCTAATTTTGCATGCCCATCTCCTGACAGCTGTTTCATCATCTTCAGCCAAGACAGACTTGAAGACATTTGAAGAACCTGATTCTAAATGATAATTACCCTCCCCAGCTCTTTGTTGTTTGCTCTCACCTACCCTCTATACTGCCTTTTAACATATATGAGAAGGGATGGAAGGTACCAAACAAGGGGACTACGCATCCCTAGTTGAAAGTGACAGACTGAAGTAGCCCACACCTCATATCAGGTCAGCTGTAGCCCTATTTTGATGAGGCAGTATTCCTTGATCTCAATAATTCGGTGTAAGAAATTAAGACGGCTGTGTATTTGTAGAGCTTAATGTGGAAAACTGGGGCTAAAAATTGGCAAACCAGCCTCTTAATGAGATCCCATAGCAAATGAGTGTCTGTCTGGGCAATCAGGAAGGCTGAGTCAGATGAACCACATGTCTCCTTGTAGCTTGTTGTAGAAACCACCTCTTACGGAACTCTTGAATTTCCCAGAAGATAATTTATTCTCAATTTGTAGCATGCACCCACAATAATCATCTTTGAATAATAGAAATGACATCAGAACCAACTGGAAAAAAAGTGGACAGAAGTAAACTCACAGAAGGAACCCTTCCATGAACAAAACTCCAGTTTACATGAGGCAGCTTCCCGAGGAAACACCTGAACAAGCCGATTGCCTTTACAACGTGAAAGCCAGCCTATTTTGGGTGTCAGGCCAAGAAAGGGTGGGAGACAGGCTCTCAAGTAAAAGACCCTCTCACTCCCAAATGCCTTTGTAGCCTCCTAGAACCTACACCTAGGAACTCTTATTGCCATCGCAGCTACCAGGTTTGCTACGTTAGAAGGAAAGTTGGTCTCCAAGATAGGTAGGACTTATTACATAGGATTTTAGTATTAAACTGTCACCTACAATTGCACTGTGAGCTGCCGGTTGCTGCAGCATCACACAAGCACAAGCTGCATTTTCTTGCCCATGAAAGACATCCTTAAGGAAGAATGCTGACAATCCTGCATCATCTGAAGCATCTGGATGATTCCCACTGGCAGTTCCTACACAGACCACTCTGCTACAAAACCAGTCAGAAGGTGAGGCACAGCAGACTGGGTAACAATGGATGTCCTCTTCCTAAGAGCTCTCCTCCACTCTGCAGGAAGAGGATCTCACCTAACCTAGCCCTGATTTCACCCTGCAGCTGGGAGGTGGCACAGGAAGGTTAAGGCATCTGCTGAGTGCCATGAGTAATCCCTGGCTAATCCAGAAATACCAGGTGATGAGGTACTTCAAGGTATCACAATTTATCTGTCCTAGGGACTGGAGTTATTCCCAACAGCTGTTCTAGGCATATATTGTTTTACAAAATATATACAGTAGTAGCAGCTCCTATTTAAACCTTAAATAAACCCATGGCTTCTTAAGGCAATTTTTTTCTTTTGATATTCCCTATACCTTCTTCCTTTCTCCCACTTAATTTAAAATATATCAGATAGAAACCATTCTTACTGAGAATCTCCAAATTTCTTCTTCAGATTCTTCCAGTTTCCTGTGATTTCAGTGACTCCACAGTTTCACCCTCATCTATATCTCAATTTTTACATCTTAACTTCACGTCATCTTGCTCCCCCTTTCCCCACTCATGTTCACGATCTTTTCTTTGCTGTTTTTTACGCTTCAGTCTTCACTCATCCACTCTTTTACCCACAAAAATACTCTCAACTTTACTTAGGCCAAAACATAAAGTAACCTACTTTCAGTTGTGAAATAATCCAATCATTTCTCTATCAAAAAAATATCCCCCACAGAGAAGAATCTTGGAAGTTGCTAGAAAATCAGCCCCTCTGTATTTTCTCAACTGCTTAGACCAAAACCACAGCCCAGATCTCCGAGCCAAATGCAAACAGAATAAAGATGACAGCTGGCTGGGATAAATTAACAGACAAACAAATTAGAGGTTCCCCAGTTATGGTTTGTGGAAACGGCAACATCTCATCACACACTGACTGTGGCCTTCTGGACACAAAAAAGGATGCTTTCTGAAATTATTGTATAGCCTGCACTTCAAGTCCTGCGACACCGAAAAGCAGCAGGATAGCTACAACGAAGAAAAATGAAACAAGAACAGACAGCGAGTGGCTGCAGCCTAGTTAAAAGAAAACTTTTCATCTTTTTTTAGATGAAACATTACCTGAATTCCTTACACTGGAGCTGTTCAGTTTGGAGTCTTTGATGACCAAGTGCTTAATCCAAAGGGTGGGTGCTGTGATTTCTGAAAGAGAAAAAACAACTGCCTTAAAGAAACTACAGCAGCTAGTGAATACACATGGTTGTTACTTGTGAGGACAAGATGTTTGCTACAACACTGCTTTAACTGATCCATCATCTCTGTAGAGATCAGCTCATCCCTTGGTGAGGTCTTCCACCTCTTAGGAACCACTATTTGAAAGTCTTCCACAAGGTGTTCTCATTATCTTCCCATTCCAGAGAGTATCTCCCTGCTGGCAAAACATTTATTTTTCCTCCCTCCACCCCCCACTTCCTAAATTCTCAAGTCTAAAGCCTTTCTCCTCAAGATTTAAAAGAAGGTTATTTTGTGTGCTATAGCATATATTAGTTTCCACTAAAGTACATATGAAACAGATTTAAAAACAAGTCAATCCAGACCTTAAATACTGCTTTAACAGCCCAAGAAGAGCTGACCACAGTCAGTTCCCTAAAACATGCAACAACAAAATCCCAAATAAATAGGCAGGGAAATGAAGATATTTCTGGAAAGACTTGAAAGGAAGTCTGTTAAAGAAACAAGTTCTGCTTAGAAAAGCATGTCTGATGCACTACAACCAAGACACCCAAACATAAATTTGTGGGGAAAAAAGTGCTTAGAGCACCTCCTCTGAGGTGTTACAATTCATTTCAAAACACAGCAGAACCCGCCCTAAGCCACAGAAATGACACAACACCAGCATTTGATTAGAACCGAGCAAAGCAGTGCTCAATACCATGGGCTAGAGCTCCTCAAGTGACATTTTCACAACCAGTATTTTCTGAAAAACAAATTCAGTTTCCACAAAACTGAATTCTGGGGGCTGACCTGCTGGAAAGCAGCTCTGCAGAGAGGGACCTGGGAGTCCTAGGAGACAACCAGTTGGCCATGAGATAGCAATGTGCCCAAGAAGGCCAGTGGGATCTGGGGTAGATTAAAAAGACCGTGACCAACAGGTCAAGGGAGGTCATCCTCCACTCCACTCTAGTGAAGCCGCATCTGGAGTACTGTGTCCAGTTCTGGGCTCTCCAGTTCAAGAAAGTCAGGGATCTACTGGAGACAGTCCAGAGGAGGGCTACAAAGATGATTAGAGGACTGGAATGTCTCCCTTAGGAAGAAAGGCTGAGGGAGCTGGGTCTGTTTAGCCTGGGGAAGAGAAGGCTGAGAGGGGATCTCATCAATGCTCATAAATATCTGAAGGGTGGGTGTCAAGAGGATCAGGCCAGACTCTCTTCACTAGTGCCCAGCGAAAGGACAAGGGGCAACGGGCACAAACTGGAATGCAGGAAATTCCATCTCTACATGAGGAAGAACTTCTTTGCTTTGAGGGTGCCAGAGCACTGGAACGGGCTGACCACACAGGTTGTGGAGTCTCCATCTCTGGAGATATTCAAAATCCGCCTGGATGCATTCCCATCCAACCTGCTCTAGGTGAACCTGCTTTGGCAGGGGGGTTGGACTAGATGACCTCCGAAGGTCCCCTCCAACCCCTAGCATTCTGTGAGCATTCTGTGTAAAATGTACCTTAAATCCTAAATCCTGGAGTTTGTCTTAAGTTTTTACAAGAGTTTTCTTGCTCCCTTGTTGACATTTACATGGATCTGCTCAGCAAGGGAGAGGCTGGCTGACTACAAAAGAAACTGATTGTACATTACAAGAGCACAAAGGAAAAATGAAAGGGAATTTTTCTTTCCTAAATGTTTTCAGCCACATTGCAGGCATTACTGTAATCATGTTAGAGCATTGTTTTATATGGAAATATAGGTTGAACACCGATATTCCAACAGTGGTAAAAGTTTGCATAACAAAGATTGCCTTATCTGCAGGTTTCACTACACTGTTTTATCATCACTCAGCCATGATGTGCTCCTATAAATACATATACCTATACCCTTCGGGCCTTTTTTGGGGAGAACTACATCAAACTAAACACTGGGTGAGAGGTAGGGAAAAGCACAAAAGTAGAAGTCCATAAGCCAAAGTGCTGGATCCAAACTTCTAAATCTGGGATGAAATTTAGCTTTGGCTCTGGACTGTATGGACTGGGTATGTCTACAGCTGAAAAAGGAGGGACAAAGTCAGTGATGCCAAAGAATGGGTCAGGGCCTTTAGGGACACAATGGTCCTGGGCTGGACTAGGTGCCCTCTTACACACCCTTTCACCAGTGTTTTGCCACAAGGATTCTTAGTAACTGAGCAGAGCCACTTCCCTTAGAGCTGCAAGAGTTCATCTTATAAGACCACTAACCATGGCCAAAATGGGAAAAGATGCTCGACTGTATCACTGTTGGGGAAAAGTCCTAATAGAAGTTATATCCAATCTAATCCACGCCTACTCAGTTAGGTCAAGTGGAGATATAATATTCACAGAATCATCATTTATATTAGATATCAGGAAAAAGTTCTTCATGGAGAGGGTGGTGAAGCACTGGCATAGGTTGCCCAGAGAAGCTGTGGATGCCCCATCCCTGGATGTCTTCAAGGCCAGGCTGGGGGAGGCTTTGAGCAGCCTGGTCTACTGCCCATGACGGGGGGGTTTGTACTAGATGGTCTTTAAGGTCCCTTCCAACCCAAACCATTCTATGATTCCATATCTTTAAATGAGGTTGAAAGGTGCAGAAAATAATTGGGGGAAAGGAGGAGAAAGATAAAGAAAAGGAAAGGAATCCTTTGGGATCTACCATAAAAAAAAGTGTATTTTCCATCCAGCTGACCCAGACATTTTTTGGAATATAGGTAAGCAACATACTCTTCTGAACAACAGATCCGTGGAAAGAGTAGATTCCCACTGAGTTAAGAGGTTGCATTGGTGTTAAAGAACAACAGAGGTGAAGTTTACAAAAAAGAAATGTTTATAGAAGTTATTCTGTAGGAAATTAACACAACTTGCACATTGAAACTAAGTAGAGGGTAGATGCAAAGAAAACAAAGCCTGGAAGTGCAGGAGTGAATAAAACTTTAAAACTTTAGCAAGGACCTTTAATAAAATACTCTTCTGCAGAGGAGAACCTTGTCCTAAGAGTACAGTCACTATAAACATCGCTGAGATATGCATTGTAATGAAGTTAAATAATTTTTATGATTCAAACCTTGGACAGGAAAGTTTAAGTTATCTGAGCTACACTATCTCTGGCACTGCTCTGTTATGCCCTCAGGGGAGATGTTAGGGAGTGGGAGGGGAGCTTATTATGCCTGAAATGTGAATTTTTATTATCCTTTAATATAGGTGAAAACATGAGAAAGGTGAACCTTCATCTTGAAGATGTTGAGGTCCAAGAGTTATCACACATTTCAGGGCCAGCTGAGTGTATTTAATGCCCTTTGAAAAGAAAGTGAGCCACTTGTGAACTGAAGGCAGCCACTCAAAAGCAAAGCATGAAAAGAAATCCCACATCTCCATTGTCCATTCATTTTGCTATCAGCTCCACTCTGGTTGCCTGACTTTGAATACCCAGGTTTTCAGGAGCCCAGACAATCTCAAACCCACTGAAACTGAATGGCATTTGGTCTTTAACTCCTTTGAACGTCCACGAAGAGTCCAGACCTGACAGGTGAAAGCACAACTGCTTTGCCTTTTTCTGTCATGTGACATTTGTGTCAAACACCAAGTATAAGCCATTCCTCAGGAATACCCAAGACACTGGGAGAGTATTTAGTGAACTATCATGACACCTTTGCTCAGACAGAATCAAGGGATTGTTCAGGATGATATCCTGAGGCATCTAGTCCAATCTTCTGCTCCGGACAGGGTCAGCTATAAGAACAGACCAGGTCGCTCGTGGCTTTATCCAACTGGCTCGGAAAGGAAGGACAGAATATCACCTCTCTAGGCAACCTGTTCCACTGCCTTATTCTGCTCACGGTGATTACATTTTTTCTGATATCTAGTCCAAATATTTCATTTCTATTTATGACTGTTGTCTCTCATCATGCATTACTGTGAAAAGCCTGGCTCCATCTCCATGATGAACCTCCCTGTAGGTACTGGAAGGCTGCTGTAAGTCACCTTTAAGTCTTCTCCAAGCTAAACGCTTCTTAGACTCTTCCTGAAGTACCCACTTCAGGCCACTGTTGGAGAGTGTACGCTCTCGGTAGTGGATTACACAAACCTTTGGTCATGCCCAGAATGGATTTTTTTTTTTCTGCTTATTGTTACAGCAACCGCTGAAAACTCGTTAGTCCTATTTTACTAACAGGGATGACAAAAATACGGAGTGACAAACTTAGGAGAGGTTATTCACTGATGCATAGCTTGATTAACCTGCCTGTCATATTTTCTTCTCCCAAGTCATAAGGGACATCGCTAATGAAACAGGAAGCCATTGCATTAGTCATTCCCTCTAGAAGTCTAGCAGTTAAGGACTTGCGTAACACATTGCCCCTCACAAATCTTGCAATCTCATCCCACAGTCAGTCCAAGCCCATTTATCAGACTTGATTTCACCAAAGGTTTTTGATTGACAAGGTTTTTCTTAAGTGTTGAGTCTCTCCTAGAAGGAGCTTCTAAACAGGCTGTATTAACTATATCAGCTCAGCCCTGCATTTTCCTAGTGCATTCTTTCCTTCGAATATCAATGGGCATCCTCTCAGGGGAAAACTTAAAGGCCAGAAGTTTGTGATTACAAACAGCAATTTAATACACCACCAGCTTGCTGCCAGGAGGAACTTGCTTTGACACAAACAAGAGAAAGTCAGCAAGGCTTCGGTCTCCTTTGTTTATTTGAGAATGCTTTTTGCTCTGAGGGCTTTACTTTGTTTCTTAAAGCTCACAAGAAGATTCTTACAAACCCTATGATCACTAAATGGAAGTGACAGGATTACAGCATACTGCCATTAAATAAGCTCATTTTAGCAACCAAAAAACCCCATCCCATCACCTGTTTTTACAAGAAGGCAGGAGGTATCAACACCACCACCTACTCTTGCTCAGTACTCTGCATTTCAGCCTCTGATCCAGTTAAATAAAAAAGTGTCAAGTACAGCAGTTCAGTATGAAAATGCATAGGCTTTCCCCCACTGCCTTATGGTCCACACTTTCAGGTAGGTTACAGACTTCTGCCCACAGCCTGACTATAATGGTTGTGGGTTTAAATTTATAGAAAACTTGCATTACTTCTAAGCAACATGCAAGATATAAGCAGCTGCAGATAGGCCCATTCACTACCCAGGGACCACTATCCCCACTGGTATGTGTGTTTGTCTGTGTAAAAGGCTTGAACCCTCTGTGATGACAGCCATTTTATCCTTGTTTCAAAGCTTCCAATGGATTAGGGTCTTATATTCCCTCTGCAAAATAATACAGTCACAAGATTAGTCCATTTGAGAAGGAAACTGCCTTGGTGGGCCATGAATTAAGTGAGCCCAGGACACTGTCTTCATTTACTTAAATAGTATATGCGTCAGTGAAAGTAATTGCTAAATGAAGAAACCTCCCAGCAATTTTCTTCCAAGTCAATATTCACAAGCTGTGGTTTAGCACTACCCTCCCTTTTGTGAAGCTGTAACATGTTGCAGAGGTTACAAAAATCCCAGCATTGGGATCATGAGGGTGGAGAGAATGAGGGGGTAAGCACAGTGTAAAGGAAGTTGCCATTTCTGACTCAATGCACTTTTTTTGCCATGACACCTTTTCCTCCAAGGTTACCCCAGGAATCCAGTCAACTGATGTTATTGTTGGATTCCAGGGAAGAGAGAAGGATGTAAAAGGATTAGGGAAAATGCCTGAGGTCCCAAGAGCACTGTGAAATTTGGATAACTTATGAGATTCACTGGCTTTTCTGCTTTGCGGGATAAAGAAAGCATTCGAGCCATAAATCCTAGGGAAAACAGAGAGGGAAGTAGCTTTTTTGTTGTTGTTATTTTAAGGGATGCTCTTACCTTCTCCATCGAAAATAGGCTGGGTTTCCATGGTAGGCGTTGGCTTCGAACCGTCATCTGAATTGAGAGTTAAAAAGAATCGAAAAGAAACTACCATTATTGAGGTAAATACTATCTACTCTCCAGTACTGTTGAATGATTGGGATTTGTACATGGCCCGGCCAAGTCCAGAAGTGAGAGCAGACAGACAGAACGAAACCAGTTGACACTAACAGCAACAACGTTTTACACAGCAAGCATGCATCAGGCTCTACACTCAGACTTGAAAGAAGCCTCCCGTCCGCCCCCTCCACAAACCACTGGTGTGCATCACCTGGTAGTCTTCTCCTGTGGCACTGATCAGGCAATCCCCCCTTTTAGTTTCAGGTGGCTATATCCCCCACCCAGGACATTTCCTGAGGCAGCAGTGGTCTGGAGAGTGCTGTCTCACTCTGTCCTTCTCCTTATTCTTTTGTTCAAAAGAAAAACCCTTCTTCTGAAACTTACCCGTGCAGAACCTGGCTCCACCATTCACTGCAGAGCTGTTAGAAAGGGATGGTCAATAGCAAATGTTTTTTTCTCACAAAGTCTCCATTCAAGGTCATATCAAGGTGTTCTGTAATTGCAACGCTGCCACAATGTCTTCCAATTGCAAAATTGTGGAAAAAGAACTTCTCTTACATTAGGTTTTTCATGGGCAAGAGCGCTCCATGTCTTCTGACCACAAGTCTTTCAGAATTAAAAGCACCAACTCATCAAGATTCCATAGGAAATGTGAATCTCAATATTTAGAGAGGGACCACAGGGAAAAGCGTTCCGTTCACACTGTTTGGCTTAACACGCCTATCCCCATCATACACTCAGCCTGAATCCAAGCTGGGACTGTAGATAACTTCCTCAGCGCTCAGAGGCATCAGAATTTCAAGCCCCAGCTTGGAGCATCTTTACACAGCACTAGAGCAGTGGCACAGCATTAAGCGTGGCAAAACCTTTTCCTGTGGGCAAGCTAAGATGGAACAAACTGTAAAGTATTTTGTTACATTGCAAGATTTGGAAACAGAATATTTTGGGGATGTAAACTGAGATTAACACAGAATTGCTTTTCCTTTTTGCAAAGTGACTTTTAAAACTTACAATTCATAACAACTATTTTTTTGAAAATGTTACAATCGAAGGCGACACTAAACATCAGCAAAGTGGGCGGTGACCTAGAGCGTAGCACAAGTATAGCGAAAAATCAGTTGGAGGGAGGAAGCTTTCCACCATCTCCCCAACTATCACACACACAGGGCAGACAACATTTGGAGGAAAGGTGCATGGGACAGCCCTCCTAGAGGTAGCAATATCTGCCCTCAGCCTTCCCTTATATTAGTTCCAATGACAAAAGTAAGAGACTATTGGAAAGGGAAAAGAAAGGCAGAGATGGAAAACAGAGGCTTGTAGACTGTTTTTCCATCCATACCTGTATTTGCAGGTTTATAAAGTGAGCAAAAGCCTGAACACCTCTTCTCACAGATCATTAATTTTATGTATTTCCACAGAAAGCAAAAATGTGCTGGTAATTCCATTTCAACCTCCGAGATCTACTGAAGTAAAGGAGGCTGACAGAAATGAGCCAGAGAGACCTAGATGTCATTTTCCCTCTTCATCACTGTATTTGGCGCTATGCTTAATTGCAAGCATAGCAACAAATGTTTGGAAGAAAAAATACTTACCTTTCCTCAGTCAACTCTTGTTCTGAGTTTTCCTGTTATCAGGTATTACCAGTAACATGGATAAGCAGTATTTTTCTTAAAAAGTTTGAGCAACTGATTTTTTGGAAAAATTCCCTGTATTTTTTTTAATTTACAAGAAGAAATAGTTTGCCCTTTAAAGAAATCTTTGTATATAAGTAAATAGTGGATCTTCACTTTTTTTTTTTTTTGGTCAGAATATGCTTCTCTGCTTCTGCAAGATCCCAGAAACCACAGCTACGGCTCATTATTTATTTAGGATGACACTTCACACTGTAATGAAGCAGTGAGCAGTATGTAAATCAGCATGATTGGCTTTACAGATTGAGAAACCAACCCAAACCGGCAAAAGGTATTCATAGAACAACCAGAAAGGTGAATAATTCATAAATTGTATAAAATAGGAAGAAACCTGGCATAAAAGAAATTACCAGTATGATAATAAGTTTATTCCCGTTGTTCTCATGAATGCTTCTGTACAGAGTAATTCCAGGATTGCTTTTGGATTTAAAGCAGCAACCCAGAAGCCAACAATGAAGAAAAATTAGAAGTGGATCTGAGCCACAACACTTTATCCACACCAATATGTGAACTTTGGCAGAACTCGGGATGCTTCCAGTTGAGGGGGCTTCTTTTAGGCTCGTGTGTGTGAAGACCAGGAACGGTAGCAAGTACAATTTGGGAAATACATTCTTCTTCGAGAATTTTGCAGCAGTTTTTGTATAAAGTTAGCCACTAAGCTACTGGAGAGTATTAAACAGTGACAGAACAAATGCAGCAAATAGAGAAAAATACCAAACTAACCTTTGAACGGAGGGGTTTAAGACAATTTCAGTAAAATGGCTCTGTGAACTACACAATCAACTCCTCACCAGGTTACTAAGGCCAAATTGTCACTAAGTCCACATTGTAGCAGCACCAAGTACAGTAATAAGGGTATTGCAAATAGAGGGAAGCATAATTACTCCCCTGTTGTTCAAGCAAGTACAGTTCTTTCATCACAGATACAAGAAAAAAAATCCAATAGACAAGAGCCCTGTAATTACATTCACCATATTTCAAAAAATCAAAACCCAGGGATATTTGATTTTTTTTTTAAAGGTCATGAAATAGTCACACAAAAGACAAAAATTACACTTTATTAAAAACACCATGCTTGCTTCCCAGCTGCCAGCTTCTTACTCTCAAACTACCAAAATCTATTTCTTAAACTGGAGAATTCTCGGGAGGTCTCAATGTTTCAAATTAGCTTATGGCAAAGAAGTTTCACTGCTGTTCCCTCTGGGCAGAAGAAGAACCCTAATACTTGTCTATTTGTTTGACTTTTCCCCTTGCTCAATACACTGTTCGTCATACTGAACATCTATTCCACTGGCCTGTTTGCTCCTGGTAAACAAGAAATAAGTTGTATTTCACATACCTGAAAGTTCTGAACAAACATTTTGTATCCCTTAAAGCAGCATTTTAACACAGAAAAGAAAATAGAAGCTATTTCAGGGATTTGGGGTCACCTGTGACATTATGAGATGTACAGGATATAGTTACTTTGAAGCCAAAGGGAACGAAGTATGTTCATCGGGTACAATCTTCCTTTCTTCAAAGAGCTATTTAATTCCACTCTTTCAAAAAAGGTGCGTAACTGCAGCAGTTCCTCATGCACAGCACGTCACAAACAGAGGGATCAAAGAGGCCAAGTGCGTGCTTCCTAATCCCTCTAGATGGCAATGCTTCCAGGTCAGGAACTCACGTACTGCAGAACCAACCAAGATAATTTCCCTTGGTTGCAGAATATTCTCAGAGCCTTGATGCAGAGTGCACTGGCATGCTTCTCTTCCATGTTTTACAAGCCAGCATGAACACCCACTCTCCTTTTCCAAGACAAGCACTCAATACAGACAGCATCACTCAACAGAACACCTCCCGATGGGACATCGTTTTAAAGCCAAAAAACTCCTTTCCAGTAAGCCTCTTTTTCTTAGGGCACACTTGCAAAAGTTGAACTGATTTTTCTGGCTCAGTTGGTGTCAACTTAAAAATGGCATTTGTATCTTATCAGTGTAAGAGTGAAACAGGCAGGTCCAAACAACTCTCCCTAAGCCATTTTCACATTAGGATACCACGGCTATAAGTCCACTTGCACCACTACTGTCAGAGACTCATAAACTTAAGAACAGGGTTTTTTTGCATTAGCCTGACAATAACTAACAACAGGGACAATTCTGTGTACAGACCAACTGGTAGTTGGCGGGGGGGCAAGAACTCCTTGTGCTCCCATCAGGGCTTCCCTCCCTCACCCTTACTCTTGCAGAATATCTAGCAAGCATACACATCTGGAATGACTGCAGTGTACACGGGGGTCAAGGGACAAGGAGATTCAGTTCATGCGAAACACAACTGTTAAAGGGATCTTTTTACTCTGAACGACAGGCACTGAAGCCACGAGCAACTCGAGTTATGTCAGGAGAAAAGTAAACTCCCCAACATGGAAAAAGCATAAATTAGTATGGAAAAATGTGAAGCAACCTCCTGCTGCGGTGAATCACTGCTCTTGCCTCAAGCCACCTACTGGAAGCTAGAGAAAGGGGAAAAGTTAGGTGATAGAATTAACCTCCCGTGTCACTTCTCCTACCCAGGAAAATATACCCAATGCAAGTCATCTGTGTGTTTGCATCACCACGTCAACGGACAAGAACTATACGCTTCCTAAGCAACCTCAGCCTTCAGTACATCACTTCTGTGTCCTCTCTGGAATCCAGCAGACGCTGTAAACATTTCTACCATTTTAAGGAATGCTAGTGTTTATGGGGTCAACCATCCAGGCCTTGTAGAAAATCTAGTCTTTTTTTAAGTCTGCAACTTGAACATCAACAGTTCCCAGGCTGAGTCTGCCTGACAGAATAGAAGGATGACAACTTCAAGTGTATTGCTCTGTTCTGGAAGGAGGCAGCTTTCTTCCAGCGTCAAGTCGTTCCTTCACTTACCATCACCTGGCTTTGGGAGAGGCATTACAGAGCTTAGCTGAAGCTACATAGGCAGCTTAGAGAACAGATAGCTAGGACAATGAGCGAATTCTTAGCATGTCGTGTTGGATGCAGCAAAGCCTGGCTTTAGTGAGTCTGTCAAACCAACAGGAAGGGAGATGATCTTTCCTAGGCTTGAGCACTCCTGAGGGACTGAAGTCACCTTGCTGTGGCTTTGGCAATTCTGGTCAGATGCAACAAAGACCTGCCAGGTCAACTCATGCTCCCTGTATCTGTGCAATTCCTGGATCTTGAAGATGCTATTTTACAACTTTGGCATTTCTATATATTACCCTCAGGCTTGGGGGTGTTGTTGTAAGTATTAAAGACAAAACCTGTGTTTGTACTATATGGGGTCTTACACAAAAATACATGTGCCTTCCAGTATCGTAGGGGTGGAGCTAATTGTTGCCTTAATCACAATCCTTCCCTACATCACGTTCAACAGTTTCAGCAAGTCCTAATTAATTTAAGTCTATGCTACCTTTATGCAGATACATATATCGCCAATAAAAATGCAGAAAGTTAGCACTCATGCCAAAGAAACGTGAAATTCTTACAATTCAGCCAAATCAAGATAATTTCTTGCCAAGCAGCTGAAATGGAAATGCACCAGTACAGATAGGCTTCCCTGCCAGGCTTTCACACCCCTTTCCACTTCTATGCATGGAGATCCAACAGCTGTTAAGAAAAAAACCCCCAATTTTTTAAACCAAATCAGCAAAACCAACTTCTCCCTCTTCGCTGCCTAAATGTAACAAACCAGCAACAACGTGCTTTGGATATAACAACCCACAAACACCTGGGCACAGACAAAAATATGGAAAATTTTTGCCTAAAAAGGTGGAAACGCACTTAAGTGCTGAACATGAAAGGTTCTCTATGGCTAAGGATTTCTTAACTGCCAAGGTTGACTCGCACTATCACTGCAATGATTTTTTCCCTTTCTACATCAACCGCTCTGTATGCTGTACAGACGCAGGCCGTGTTTACTTCAACGCTGCATTCCAGGCATCACTGAGGCAGGACAAGGAGCCTTCCCCTGCTCCTTCTGGAAGGCATTAGTTCCCCCCGCTTCCTCCTCACATCTCCCTCGCAGGTGCATCAACATGAAAAAAGCCACTCAAGCCCTGAGGACTTTGTGGTCCAATGCAGTCAGTGCATTTGTATGGCAGCACAATTCTTCACCCTTCCAGAAAGCCTGTCCCACGAAGAGACAGCTGGAAGTAACTCTGACCCCCGTGACACAATTCAAAGCCTCCTCTGTTTGGCTTTTTGATTCCTGATTGACACATTCACTGCCAGGCAGAGATAAATGCTGCTGGGAGGACAATGTTGATCCGCTCTGACTATTCTTGTGAAGGACTTTTTCAGAATAATAAACAAAAAACATTGGTGTGCTTAAGTGTCTGAATAGAAGTGGAGATAGACAGAGAAGGGACCGAAGTGCTTTACAGAGGCTGGCAAGTCGATTGAAGAGTTAATTGTCTGGGTGTACAATGAGTTTATTCTGACCGCAAACAAAGAGCTCCCTCTTCCTGGGCCTGGTCCTTCAAAAGCAAACGTGTCAAAAGGGGTCTGGAGCAGCACTGTCTATTAATAGCAATGCTCTAGTCTCTGGGATTTGGTGGCTTTAAAACAGTTGAAGCCCGAGATTCAAACAGGATCTCTAAAACCCAAAGTCCTCATTTACTGCTTAAATTCTCAAGGTACTTCTACAGTAATTAGCCAAAACAAACCTGCCCTCTAACTTCTCATTCTTTCTAGCTTTCAGCAAACGGCTCCTTTTGAAAAATAAAGGCACAGCAAGACATTACCCTTCAGACAGTGCTGTAGACACCTTCCCCAAAATGAGATCCAGTTTTATATTATTTCAATTATGTGTCATTTAACAGAAGTCTGTTTAAAAAAGTGGTCCTGAACGTCTTACCCTTGGGAAGAATCCTAGTCCACATCTGGACCTGCATTTCAGAGCGTGCACTATAATAGGTCAAAGCAACACAATGTCCAAACACACCCCCTGCCTCTGGGAAAGTTCAGATCCAGATTCAGATTTGAACTTTGCAGGTTGAACCAAGCCCTATGGTAATTACCACTTAAATACCTGACTCACTTCTATAAGTTATGCAAACTTTTCGGGGGGGGGGGGGGGGGGGGAACCCACGTCTTCCTAGTACAGCTGCATGGAAGACAATGCAGCTGAGAACTAAGACATTGTACTTTACCAGTTTGGTGGCAAAACTCTTACAGATTTTGGTGCCAATACAGACATATATGTTATTCTGGGAAAAAGCAGCAGCCATTAAATTTCAGAGAATTAAGCTGGGCTTGTTGTGAACTTCCTAGTGATGTAAATTTGCTCCAGTACTTGTTGAAGAGTTGTTTTAACCAGCTCATCAATCTAGCATTCCAAATAGTATTTTTCCTCAGGTATATGGGCATGCTTCCAAGCAGAAGACAAAGCAAGTACCTTAAAATAATTCAAGCCAGCATTTAGAGCACTCACCTAATTCAAACTTAAGACCAATCCTTTGCTCTCCCCTTTCTTAAGCTAAGATCCCAACTATAGTGCTATCAACTAATTTGGGAGAACAGCAGGGAGCCACAAGTTTATATGATCTCTTTTGTTCCAATGAGTAATAAATGAGGGGTTCAAAACCTCAAAACCTGTGAAATAAGATTCCTTGGTTTTCAGCCAGTGTCTCTCCAAATCACAAACAGTAAACTGCAGTCTTACCTAATTTTGCAGGCTTGGACTTTTGGACAAACAGCAGTATCTCTCAACTGGCCTGAATACAGAAGCAGTTCAGAACACGGAACCTGCACACGGTCCTGCTGTTTTGAACTTAACTAGAATTTTCAGTTCATTTTTGGGTCAGAGACCAACACAGAGAACTTCTTTTCTGTCAAAGCACTTCGTCCGTAAGAGATGGGCAGAGAAGCAGATGATGAGGTTTCGGTTTGGTTAATAGAGCATTTCTAAGGTCAAATGCAAGGAAGCCTGGATGGAGAAGACCTGTCATTGCACATAGGTTCACCTTACGCAGTATCCCAATTTTCAGACTCCACAGCCAATTCCTACCCAAAAGGCAAAATAGGTCTCTTCAAAGATTTGAAAGTAATGGGAAAATAAATGCCCAAGGCCAGATTTGAACCTTATCTGCTGAAAATGAGAAGCAGGTGATAAAGGTCCGGGTAGTTTGAAACTGTCTCCAGTTTAGAGTTGCACAAAAAGCTTTATTTTGATCAATGTGGAATCACTCTCAAGCTGTGAAGGCATTGTGTCCCCCCCATCCCCCTGCCATCTCTGAAGAGATGTTTTATTTGTGCGGCTAGACAGGAATCACGTGGGGTCGTATGACTTAGAGATACACTCTCTGTTGTCATCAGCCCTGACCTACAGAACTAAGCCTAAACTCCTTCAGTTATGTCCCTGCCCCAAAGAAAACAGCAACGAGCTTGGCAATGGTTTTAACTGTCTTAAATCAAAACCTTCATTCACTCCCAGAGGGGTTCAAATTGCCAGGAAAAGGAAAAAAAATTAAGGAACAAAAAAAGGAAAATAACTTTAAAACCTACTTATCGTCCGTCCATTCAGAGGCTCTTGAGGGAGATGCTAAGATACAAGTCACATTTTTGTTAATCTACCATTTATACCAATTTGACCATTTCTCCCTTTGAGACAATAGGCAAAGTGTTGTAACTCTTTGGAAGAAGGCAGTATTTCCCTGGTATGGCTGCATCTTTTCTACCCTGCTGCTAGTCTTGCCATCCTGCTGAGATAATAGTAATAAAAAAAATTCTTAATGACTGTATAAACTATGCAGTGCTTTTATCTTGAAAAACAAGCATATTCCCAATCCCACAGTGTTAGAATTCATCCTCCTTTGTATTTTTTATATCACCTCATGAAATCATCTAGGCAGCAGCAGGGACAACACTAACGTCCTTCCTTGTCCCAGAGTTCACTGGCCCCACTGTACAGCTTGTCTAGAAACGCTACGTGTAAGCGCCATACACATGCAAACCTGCTTACTTCCCAGCAGATAGTCTCAGAACATAGCATTTTGCAGCACACAGGCTGTGAGCCCATCCTCACCAGCCACGCAAGCATGGTTAAAACACACTAGTTCAACTGCTTGTTGGGGAATGAGGAGTGGAGCAACGCTCAGAGCTGCAGCTCCATTTCCAGGCTCTGCTTCAGTCGTCTGGTAAGTTTTTGGACAGGACCACAGCCTGCTTGTCTTAGCAGACTTACGTTTCACAGCTTCTAGCCATGTTCTGCACAGCTGAAGATGAGAACCTGTGACCACCACTGGGAAAGGCTATTTTCTTCACATAACAGCAGCAATTTCAGTGGCATAAAAAGCTCAGCTATAACACCACACAGGAACGCTGCTGGAATACTCAAACCTAAAGAACTCATATAGGCTCCCTATCCAAGTAAACAATATTTTTCATTCAGCTGTCTACTTAGCTGCCCTTCAAAAGTCTAATGTCATCCTCCTACTGATGCACATACCTGAAAAGAAATGGAGGGATAGCTTAAAGGACCAACTGGACTGGATGGCTTTTGGGACTGGTCATAAGACATTGCATCAAAAACTACCTGTTATCAAAAATCATGACTACCTGATGCTTGCTGAAGAATCATGACATATTTACTAATGGACAATGGCAGCTGCCTGTGGGGATGGCACTCAGTTTCAAAACTGAGTCTGCAAGGTTCATTTTGACCAGCAGACACCTTCACGGGTCAACTGCCGCAGAAAAGCCTTGCTGTGGTAAATGCAACCCAGCACTTCCCTTTTTCTCTACCAAAAACGTTCAAGGTAATGGAGAGAATGAACAATAACCACCTTATTCTTCAGAGAGATAAACAACTTAAAGGAAATAAAACAGCTGTGAAATACTGAATAAAGAAGAATTAGGCCCTGCATCTGTGTAAAAGAAGTTTTATCCAAGTGCATCTATAGGCTACAGCCAAATTATTGGGAAAATATCATGCCAATCCATAGAAGGGATGTTAGGCCATCTTGTCTCAAGAAGGATAGCTGTCCATAGTAACAAAAGGAGAAAAGGGAGTCAGGTCAGAAGCAGCAGTACGGTACATGGCTGCTCCAGACGGTCCTGGTACCAAGCTTCACAGCAAAAGCGAAGAGGACAGGCAGAACACAGAAACAGAGCAGCAATACTATAAGAGCTGGGTAAATCACAGTCCCCCTTCAGCAAGAGTTGGAACACACACTATTAGGAATATTTGTTGGGGTCTTTTTTCCAGAGCAAAAACACATCCAAAGTGTCAGCGTTACTAACGCTGTTGAAAGAGTGATGAGATCAAGGAATCAGCAATGGCCAGCCATGAAAAAGTTTGAATATAGATTGAAGGAGGGGAAGAGGAGGAAGAGAGGTTTGCTTTTTTTATAGCTTCCCACTTGGTAGAATACATTTTCATTTCATCCTGTACGCACTAGAAGTATGATAGATACCGCAGGATTTTAAACCACAGTATCTTAATTTTGAACCATCTTCCATTTGGCTCACTGTCTTGAGTGACATTTGAAATGAAACAGGGAGCAGAAAAGTTTCCGCACAAAGAAGCATTTCATTTAAGACACCATATCTCACAGCAAGATTTTAGCACTTGACATTGCCCCAAACTTGAAGAGAAGTTTGCAGAAAGCTCTAAAGCACTGTCAACAGCTGCCTGATCACAGTGGGCCAAAGCAACAACCACCCTGTGATTGTTTAGTTTAGCCCCTCTTCTTTAATTCTACCTACTATGTATCACATCTTCTTTCAGAAGCCTCTGCTTTGATGTGAAGTATTGTCTGTTCCCCCCCCAACACCCACACACCCTCCTTGACTACCTCTCCCAAAAGGCTCCTCAGAGTCCACAATCAACTCCATCTTGCCACCCCCTGCAGCTATGGAAAGGGAAGAACCTCTGAAAAGCACGTAAGGACATTATGATTCTGATCTTAGACTGCTTTGCTGAATGAGAAGAAGATAACTATTTTTACACAAGCTTCATCGAAGGAATGATCATATCCCTAGCTTTGGGAATGTTTCAGAAGCTATACGAAATATACGGTGGCCTGAGGCAAGGGGCAGGAAAAGCGTGATTGGAATCTCACAGTCTCTCTTCCCAGCATCACACACATTCCCTGTCACTCCTCTCCTTCCAGCTCTAGTCTCTTCAAGGTAAAGACTCTATAAATTCCCCCACATCTTCAAGGAATACAGCCCAGAAGTGGGGGGTGGAGACGGCAGCAAATTTCCCAGATCAATGGCCATTTGAAATTCAGACATATGGCTGAAGCCCTACAGCTGCATGTGTTAATTACCACACGTGTCCCCTGTAAAGCAGTCTGTTAAACACAAAAAGAAAACAGAGGAGAAAAAAGCCTTTCCAAGGGATTAAGTAAATAGTCTAAATTTTTGACCCTGCTCCCCCAGACACATGCCCGTGTGTAAGAACACAAGCTCCCTTCCTTTCTCCCAACACCTGCACGCTGAGGAAGCACAAGACCCCTCCCGTCTCCAGCCAGGCGCACTGAACCCATCTCAAAGCATACTCTCCCCCTTCCAGCTCCCCCCTGCCCAGCTTCTTCTCCCGCCAGCCCCTCTCCCTTTCTCCTTTAGAGGACTAATTCCTGGCTGACAACCAGGCTAGTCTTGGGCATACAATATGCCTTTTCATTTCTCTGCAGGCAAAGAGAATGGATACCTTGCTCCTACGCCTGTATTGCATGCGTGCAAATGAGGGAAAGGGGGAAAATAACTATTTTTATTCCACTGCTTGCTTTTGCAGGTTCCACCACCACCCTTCCCGATCATTAAGAGTTGAGGTTCAGAGCTTTAGCGAGCGAGCAGAACGCTGTGCTCTAACTATATCACCCCAGCTAGTTCACCCCAGGATCTGACTTTAGTCTAAAGGAGTTACTGTATTTGATCGTGAACTGAAGGAATAGTTTTCCATATGAGGGAAGGAATGGGAAAGAATGGAAGGAGGTAGATGGGCAGGGTAACTGAGTAGTTCTGGTAAGACCTCCAAAAGATCTAGCATGCTTCAGAGGGTAATCTGTACAGAAGGAACAAAGCACATCACAAAAATATTCACAGGGTGCAAGTCACATCAACTTCTCAAAATGTTTTTAAGAGGAGGAAAGTCATTCCTCAAAGTTACAGACTACCGGACATCTGCAGATTGACTGTTCAAAACAAGCCCAAGACAGCTGATCTTAAGAACCATCATCATTTAAAGGCATATTTGTGAGCAGCTGAACAGCCAAAATGAAACCTGTCAAGTCCTCACACTTGAGAATTGCTTCATTGTAGCACCTAAAGGTCCCATCAGAATCTGAGCAGGAAGCTGAGCTGTGACATGCAATAAAAGACATGGACACACTTCTGAGAAATTGTCCATCGGGAAGACTCCGCCCATCCCTAGCCTTTATCAAAGCGTTGTGCAATACATCTCCCTTGCTGTCAACATAAAACAAAAACCCAGATGAGCACATGGAGGAAAGCTATTATTCCAGCTATTTGTCCTAAGGAAGCTTTAATTCCCATAGGTGCCACCTCAGAAACTTGAACAAACACTGTGGTTGTCTCTCCAGCTTCCCCATCTTACACGCACACGTGCTCTGCTTGCATTCAGAATTTCCCATCAGAGTTTTGTTGTTTATCTCCCTTACAGAGAAACCTTCACAGAGCTCATGGGGCAAAGGAGTTGAAAGAAAAGTACCTCTGGTCAGTCAACTGAATCCCTGTACCCACGACAAAATACATTCCCCTAATTTGTAAAAACAACAGGACTGATGTTTAAGATGTCCCGATTCTTCTGCAGCATACAAGTACTCAAACAAAATAGGCTGGTACAAGAAAAGAACTTAGAGCTTCACTTATCTGCAAACGCAACAGTTTCTCTGATTTATCCTCAGGTCTATTTTTTAGAAACAGCTACAGAGGACAGGACATCTAGGAGTATTGTTTTCAAATTTATAATGATGCTGCTTAAAGAATCTGGAGAAATATATATAGTGTAATATTATAACATCTTGACATGCTGATCCAGTCACTCAAAGAGCTTGGGAAGATTTTTTTTTTTTTTTTTAACAACTCTTTAAAAAAGCAAAGGTGTTGAGGCCACATAGCTATGAAGTATTTAAACAACAAAAACAACCCACAGTCCCCAGAAGTATTCTAGTTCTCTGCAAGCTGTAATAGGTCAGACACCAGAAATCTGTGTATAGCACATAAACAGTTAATAATACCTTAACAGATGTTGCTTAATCAATTGTTAGTCTGCTTATTAGATCTACTCACCAGGCCACTCAATATCATGACTTAATCATTTAAAAACCTTTACAGCTGTTCTTAAGACATTACAGACATGAGCAGTCTGTAGATTGCTATAACAACACTTGTAAACTACAATTTTATTAAGTCATATTATATAGACTAACCTACCGATTAGAACTGTCGCTTTATAGATGAAAGCAGAATTCTTGCATTATATCAAACAAAATATACTTTAAAACAGAATTTGCCTTCTGCTTAAACTTGCCAACGAAGCTTTCTTCAGCTTCAAATTTGATACATATGTTCGGAGGCTCACAAAAAATGTCTTGTTGAAAACTAAACGATCTCAGACAAGCCAGTGACGTGGGGACCCAAAAGGATTGGTTTTAATTCTGCTGTTTATGTAGCAAATTTGAGGTTGAATTTTTCTTCTAGACCTTAATATTTCAAAAATCTGTTTGATTTATGAGCTATATCTAAGTGTTTCTTAGAACATTGTTTTGCTCTGGAAAAGTGATCCAGTTTACACAGTACTGTAAAATTAACATTCCTCTGTTCTCACAAAAGTTGATCACAAGTCCCAGTTAAAAGCTGGGTTCTCTCTATCTTATAAAATCCATAATACTGGCTAACTAGTCTACCATACCGAAATTCACTTGCTTCTTACAATTGTTTAGCTAAAACTTAATAAACAATTTTGTAGGTTATATACAGTATATGGACAGCAATAGGAACCAGCCAGAATTCTGAATATCCACAAACTGGCTAAAGTAATGGTATTTTTTACAGAACTATTTTTATAATAGAGAAGCAAACTTCAATTCCAGCACTAAGTTCGCTTGGAAATAAAAATATGAACTAACCAAAATCTTATGTGCTACAAATTCCATCTACAGAATTTTTTTATTCACAGCCAACTGGGGTCTTTGCAGGACACTGGTTTTACTGCACTAATCTCTCCCGATAACTTCTCAGTCACCTGAATTTTTATCCCAGTTCCAGCACATGTTCATGTTTCTCCCAGAGATTTCCTGGCCCCTGCTAAGTTTTATCAGGGTAGATTGAGAAACCATCAGCACATGGTAGGACATATCGAGCTTTTGTGCATCGAGAGGATTTGGAGCATTCACTCTGCACGTGCATAGCAAATCTGCTGCTTTCTGGAAGCATGCTTGTTATGTGTGCATGGCACAGTGTGACATTCTGCAAGACATTCATCATAAGGTGGTGTTCACCTGCTAGCACCATACCCCTGTAAGCTTGTATTTCATCTTACTGATGAAGGCCATACAGTATTTGCTTTTCCTGTATCCTCCACAAGCTACTAAAGATATCAGAAAGCATTTTCTCAGTATTTATTGAAGAAGCAGGCATAATTGGGCACTTGAGGTTTGGTTTGTGTAATAGCACAGCTCTGTTTCAGATTCAATCAGTACCCAGTCGAATCCAGAAAGAACCGGAGACGGTAAAGAACAAAGTCCCAATCTCAGGTTTTGGTCACATTTCAATTTGATGTTTTTTGTCAAGATACTATCTATCTTCCGAGATGTACTAACCACCACGGAGGCAGCGTGGTCCCCTCCGTGTGAACATACCTGGAGTGAATTAGTGCCAGCTGCACCTGACTTCTTACCACCAGCAGACAAAGCTTCCAGGTCTCCATGTACAAATAGTTGCATTTATTTACATCAGCACAAGCTGTCCTTGGGTTTGCGTGAGGAGAGCGTTCACTCTTAACTGCTCAGTCTAATTACTGACTCAGAGTAATGGCTCATTACCGATTGAAATTGCTCAGTCTCCCGGCTGCACTACTCAGCCGTTAACATTTTCTAGAGGTGAGACTCTTGGAAACCAGGAGGAAGAGAGCCAACTTGCCCACAACTGCAGCAGAGAATCTCCCTGCAATGAAGCCTGCCTTTAAGCACCTTTCTTGCAGTAAAACCCACAAAAATGGACAGGAATTTTAATTTGTCAGCTTAGGTTCCTCAAATTGCTTCAGTGTTTTCTTGTAGGCTGCAAACTCACTGGACAAAGCTTTTTGCAACTCCTTATGAGAGTCATAGCTACATGTAACATAGTATGCGTAAAACAAACTCAGCCCAGGCTTTGCCTTCTTGGGGCTGTACTGGGTTTGCATGGCAAGGTTTTGGTATCAGGGGGGTACAGGGCTGGCTTTTGTGAGAAGCTGCTGGAAGCCTCCCCCATGTCCGACAGAGCCAATGCCAGTTGGCTCTGAGAGAGACCTGCTGCTGGCCAAGACCAAGCCATTCAGCAATGGTGGTAGCATCCCTGCAATAACATATTTGAGAAAGAAAAAAGAAAAATTTTTGCAGCAGAGAGAACTCCGCAGACACCCATGGGGCAGGAGGTGCTCCAGGCACGGGAGCAGAGGTTCCCCTGCAGCCCGTGGTGAGAGGGCAGGCTGTGCCCTGCAGCCATGGAGGGTCACGG